>NC_044979.1:177999932-178096025 GCF_008728515.1 Papio anubis | reverse complement strand
TTGGTATTACTTCGTTCAGTTACGTATTGCTTGGCGTCAGGTGGGCTTCAAACCAGCTGTCCCCTCCTGGGCCTCTGGGCGTTGGAAATGTCTGGCTAAAGGGAGTTCAGACCACACCAGCGGGGAGGGTGGGAGGCCAGCAGCACTAACTTCGGTGCCCTTAGTTCGCGGGAAGGCCCCAGTTTCAGGGCCTCTGAACAACACCTGCCGTAGCTCTCAAGGTGGTCAGGCACTTCATGGCTGATTGCTGTGGTTGACAAAGGAATCAGCGGAGGGTTCTTGTTACTTTTCACAGCCTGGCTTCAATTCCAGTGAGACGAAATTAGATCCCAGCTAGAAGTCGGGACAGCAATAGGCTGGCAGCTTCCATTGGTCCCCTGTCCCCCACCCCACCGCCACCCCTCCATTGATACACTGGAAACCCCAAAGGGTCGCAGTGACTCCCTTCAGCGGCTTTTCTTGGTTCAATGAACTTACAGTACCATTTTTATACCAATTTAAAGATCAAAAGTTATAAACATGCTTAACAGACAGACAGATGATAGGCTGGAAGTGGAGAGGATAAATGGGGAGAGCAGCTGTCCACCTGGGAAGAAAGAGCGTGAACAGTGATGCTGGAGAGTAGAAACCTGGAGAAGTCCAGTCTGGCGGGGCCCATGGCCCTGCCGCGATGAGCAAAGTCTGCAGCCCACAGGAGAGGGCGCTGCGTGTGTGGGCTGAGCCAGGCCATGTGCAACCTAAAATGAAAGGAGGGTTTGCATTTGACCATGTCAGAGGGGCAGAGGGAGAGGGAAAGCCACACAGGAGCGGCCCGGCTGATGGGCTTAAAGACTGCCAGGTGGCTCCCACCAGACAAGGTTGGGGCGGTGCCTCTCCTCTCCCTGAGGGCAGGCTGCCAGCTCATGCACTCCGCCTGACAAAAGCAAGAAATATGAAGGCAGAGGAAGGGGCGGAACAGGGCAGTGGTAGAAGGCAGGCAGCAGGGTGGCATTCCCCTCGCATGGGACCAAGACCACCCAGCAGGGGTGCGAGGAGACCCTGGACTCAAGTGCAGCCCGGGGAGGACCACAGGCAAAAAGGAACAGCTCTGGGGCCACAGGAGGCTGGCCTTGGGTCCCAGTTGAGCTGGTGGAAGCATCATGGAGAGAGCCTGGAGAGGCCCCACAGCCTCCCGGGCGAACTGGGCTCCCGCCAAGTGAGGGGCAGGCATAGATGGGGCAGAGGCAGGCGTAGGTGTGGCGTAGCCACGATGGGTGGCAAACTATTAAGAACTGGGAGCCAGCTTCTGCGGACGCTTGAACACTTTCTAGCACTGCTCCTCCCTTTGGGCTGTGCGCATTCGCTGCCCTGGTTTAGAGTAGAAACAGCCCCGCAAACTCAAGCAGCGGCCAATGCATTCAAACCTGGGTTCCAGCTGCAGAGCAAGGCCAGGAGCAGAACACCACAGCCCAGAGGTGCCAGGGAGGCCGTGCAGAGTGCGAGTGTCCTGAGGAGGCCGCCGGGCCAGGGCAGTGGCACCCACAGAGGCTCGGGAGCATTCAGTCTCGCACAGATGTGGCTCCTCGCTACACCCACAGCCAGGCCTAGGGGTCCTAAAGGCCTCTCTCTTCCCCCACTCAGAAGATTGGCAAACCCAAGCCTGGATGTACCACCAGGTGGGACCCCCACCAGCTCCCCAGTGCTGAGTGCATTGTCCCTGTCGACCCATGGGCAGCTCAGCTGAGCAAACCCTTTCTCCATAGGCAAGAGAAAGGAGCAGGTGCAGCAGCCAGGGTTCCCCAGGGTAGGGGAAGCTGAGGAAAGGAAAAGACAAACCCTCTGGGGAAAGACGAAGCTTCAGCTCCTAGAGGACACAGTCTCTCCGAAGCAAGGACCTCAGCACTCTAGGTTTGGGGACCTGGGCTCCCACCTCTCCCATTCTTCAACAGCCCATCTGAGGGTCTGGACACGGGGTGAGCGGCGAGAGGAGGGCTTCACCTGGTGCTGGGGAAGTGCCTAGTCCTGATCTGTGCACCTGGCAAGCCAAGAACAGACAGGGACAGGCCTGTGCAGATGCTGCTGGCTGGGTGGAGGCTGTCCCCAGGCCCTTCAGCAGCTTCTCACCAGGCCATCCTCATGGCCACCAGTTCTGCACAACGGGCTCCTTCCCCACAAAGCCCACAAAGCTGATCATCAGGAAAAAAAAAACAAAACCTGTTCATCAGGCCCCATACGGGATTGGCCCACCCAGCCTGTAACATCTGCTGCTGTTTATCATTTGTGGTTTCCTTCCCATTCCCATTCACTCTGGACCCCAGCACTCAGCACATAGTAGATGCTCAATAAACACGGTGGTTCATTGACCAGGCAATCTGCCTTATCCCATTTAATTCTTAGCACAGCAACACAGGGGCACAGAGTGAAGTAGCTGAGCCAAGGTTCTTGAGATGGGAAGGGAGCACTGAAACTGGAGCCTCAGTTGGACTCCAGGGCATGCAGTCCTACTTTTCTGTAGGGCGCAGGAGGCACCCTCTGACTCACTTCACACCCCCAGCTTTCTCTGCATGACCTCTGAAGGAAAAGCCCCCGAGCAAGGAAGACAGAATCCCCCAAATTCCTGCTGCTGTCTCTCACTGCGTAACTCTGGTGATGTGACACCTGTGTGTGTCTGGAGTTTTCTTCATATAAATAAAGCATTGACCTGGCCGCCAAGTGGCGGCAGCGGCTCCTCCGAATCGTCAGGGATGTCTGCAGGGTTACCTGCACAGGTAAGGCCAAGCCAGGAGACACCGGCATTTGCCACCCGGCGCCTCCCTCAGACAACTTCAGATCGTCAACGTGGAGCTTTGCTGGAGCAGAGAACTCAGCAGAACCCCCAGTTTCGAATGTTCCCTCCTTTCTCCCCATCTCTGCGGTCTCAGGGGGAAACTGAGAGGGTCAGGGGGTCAGGTAACCAGAGGGACAAAGAGCAGAGATAATGAAGGAGCCAGCGTGCCTGTCACTAGGACTCATGGCCAGGTGGTGTGGAAGAACACGGTGACAGAAAGCAATACATCCCTCATCTCTGGCCCCCAGTGGCCCCCAGGGCCCCCTCCTAGGAAGCAATACGGGTTTGTTTCCACGACCTTTGATGGAGAGGAGACGGCGCGGATCGCAGGGAGACAGATTCACGCTGGAAATTCCAGGATTTGCCCAGTGCCTGGTACTTTAAGAGAAGGAATGGCAGCTGATGGCAGCGGCGCTGGAAGTGCTCTCAGCTGAGCCTGGTGCAACCCACCCGTGACAGCGATGCTGGGTGTGCAGCCTGGGAGGCGAGCGAGAAGTTATCATGCTTTGCCTGGCACATGCTTGGGCAAACGATTCGGCTTCAACCAGGGCTCACAGTCCAGCTAGGAGCTGCCAGCGGGGTTCACAGCAAGGGGCAGAGGCCGGGGGCAGCTCAGGAGCAAGCAACAGACCTCCTGGAGACGGGGGGCCGGCGGGCGGGGGGGAGTTGGAGACCAGTCTGGCGCCTCCCTGTTTGCCCGGGAAAGGACATTTATGGAAGGAACTGAGGGGAGAATAATGCTCATCGTGTTCTGCAGCGTTCCAGGCAGTGTTTACATTCATTCGTTCCCTTCTCATTCCAGTGTATAAAGTAGATTTTATGATGCCTTCTTTAGAGACGAGGACGCCAGCTGGGAGAGCCAAGGGGCTTGCTCGTGGTTACAGGAAGTGGTGGAGCTGGTGGTCAGTCCGCCTCTCCCCCTCACAGGTGCCGCATGCCATGTCTCCCCCAGGGCCCCCCTGCAGGCTGCTTTCCCGGAGATCACCCCAACCTCAGCGTGTCCACTGTGAAAAGCTATCCTGCCCACAGTAACAGCCTGGCCTGCCACGCCCAACGTCCTCCTCCCACCCCTCCTGAAGCTATCCTCCACTTTTCACCTGCTTTCAAGAGAGCTGCTCCCGGGACACCTTTGGGAAGTTCTTAGGATGGACCTGCTTACTGTAGACCTGGTGACTACTCACTTTAAAAAGGTTTCTTTTTTTAAAGGCAGGTCTTCGATACATTCTCATCTATTGGGCAGAAAAAGTGTGTGTGCATGTGCCTATGTGGTGTGCATGTCTGTGTGCTCATGTGCACGTGTGTATATGCATTTGTGTGCGTGTGTGTGTGTGTGAGTGGATGTGTGAGCACTGGAGCATGTGTGTGGATGTGTGTGAGTGTGCATGCTGGAGCAGTGACATATTCAAGGGAGGGCCACTCCTTCCTTTGGGGAGAAAGAAGGCTGTTACAGTCCCATGCAATTGCAGACTCCTGGTCCTGGAGTCAGAGACCTGGGTCTAGTTGTGTGTCTGCCCCTGCCCAGCTGCCCCGCACTGATGAAATACCGGCGTGACCACCTGTCCTTGAGGATGCTTCCTCCTCCCGGTTATCTGAGTCTCTCAAAGCCGGCTACAGTAGAGGAGGGCTGTACTTTCCATTTCAACGGGGATCAAGCTGGGCACAGGGTGAGGGCGGCTTGTTGACTTAAATCTACTGATTAAGCCGGCTAAGTGCACATCTGGGAACAGGAGAGACTCAAGCCTGGCCGGCACCTGCTCTGTGCCGGGGTATCTCCCCCTGGCCTCCTTCAGTGGGGTACTCCGTGGGCAGAAAGGTGAGAAGCAGCTGCACGGGCTTCCTGAAACGTCCAGCTGAGGTTTGAGGGATTTCCTCACAATGGCTTTTCCCTGGGGACTTTAGGGGGAGCTCATGAGAGCCCCTTCCAAGCCGGCGCGCTCATTGTCCCTCTCCGCCCGTCAGAGGGGGCCACGAACAAAGGGGGTCTATTCTGAACCCCTCTCCCGTGTAACTCAAGTCCGCTAGAAACACTGGACATTCAAGGGACTTCCTATCTCCGTACAGGAGGGGACAGCCGGACCCGCTGCCCCCCAGGCTCTCCGCGGGGACCCGGAGGTGCAGCGGCCGGGAGTCCCCCTCTGTAGTCGGAGCTACCCACCTGCGAGGGAGCAGCTCCCCGCTGCCGGCGCCCCCCGCACCTGCCCCCGCGCGACAGGAAGCGGCTGCTGCTCGCCCCCTCCGCGGACCACGACCCAAGGGCTGCCCGGCGGGCCGATCCACCGGAAATTAAAGGCTTCATGTGCCAGCCCTTGAATGTAAAAACTCAGCCTAATCAGATCTTTAAAAAGAAAAGCTCTGCCTATGAAATGGAAACACTAGCCCGCCCCCCCCAACCCCCAGGCGAGTCGCCCCTTTCCCCGGGGAGCCGGCGCGTGGGGACCCCCGCCCCCGACCAGAGCTGGCGGAGCGCACGGAGGCCGCAGCCAGAACCCGCAGACGCACGGACAGTCCCGCCCCGCCGCGCCCGGCCCCGGCGCTGTTCCCCGGGGGGAGGAGGGGGTGTCTGGGTGGGGGAGGGGGCTACCTTCTGAATGCGTCCATCGATGTCCAGGTAGATGGCCTTGGGCCGGTAGCTGGAGGAGCCGGATCCCATCCTGCGCCCGGCGGCTGCACTTGGACTTTTTACTGTACTTTCCCGACGCCAGCCGCCGCGGGAGGCGGGGGAGGGGAGCAGGGGAGGGGGCGGGAGGGGGCTGGCGGGGGGCGGCCCGCGGCGCTCAGCCAACCAGAGCCGCGCCGCCACCGGGCCCGGGACGCCCGGGAGCCGCCGCCGCGCGCCGCAGGGTCTCCTCCTCCGCTCGGCTCGCGCTCGGGCTCGGGCTCCGGCTCCGGCTCGCGCGCTCCTCCTCCCGGCCGCCCGCCCCTCCCCCCTCCCCCCTCCCCCCTCCCCCCTCCCTCCCCCGTCTCTCCTCTCTCCCCTCCTCTTCACTCCCTTCACCTCCCTTCCCCCTCTTTCTTCTTCCCTTGACTCCAGCCCCCTGTCGGCCGCCTATCTCCCGATGCCCCTGGATAGCTGTGCAGAGCCCTGAGCGACCCCTTCGGCCCGGAGCCGTCGCCTCCCCACGCGGTCCGTCACTCCTAAGCCAGCGCTGGGCTGAGCGAGGCAGCGGCGCTGTGGACCCCGCAGCCCCGCCGGGAAAACTCCCCTCGCTCCTCTGTCCTCGCTGCGACCGCCACCCTCATTTCATTTGAATAGAAAACGGGAAAAGTTCCTTCTTGTTCACCCACTGCTTTCCCAAGCCTCCTCCAGCTGCGCCCAGAGCTGAAATGGCGATTTTATTTCTGTCCTGTATGGGGCCGGACCGAGGATTACCCCGCCACAAGCTATCTGCTGGGTTCTGCATGTTCGTCCCCTACCCCCTTGTGTGAATTGCTACAGGGAGTGTGGGAAAGGCGGGAGGGGAAGGGGGCTGTGGGCATCCCCTGGATCTGCAGAGCTTAGAAGGGGCTGCCTTGGCAGCCCCCAGTTCTCCTGGGCTCCTCCAGTGGGAATGGGGTTGGCGGCTGGGGGAGGAGGCTCAGATGCCCTGGTCCTGGCCCTGGGTGCATGTCGCCTTTGGAAGCAAGTATCAAAGCCAGCCGGAGCATGTGCTATTGTTTCCTTGGAAGTGAGTTCCAAGCCACCGCTTTCCATCTGTTGAGTGTCTGAGTGCTGCTTGTTGAGAGAGTCTGGTGCACACAGGCTCCTCCTTCCCCGCTGGGGCCTGCTGGAGCCGGCCAGCCAGTGCCAGGGCCAGTGGTCACTTCCTCTCCCTTCCCTGGCCAGCCTGGTCTCCACCTGGTGGATGGTCACAGGCTTTACAGACACCCCCAGGGCCACCTGGAGCCCTGGTGGCAGCTGGGGTCCTGCGGAAGGTGAGGGCTCCCTGCCTGTCCGTGGGAGTGGCATCGTCCTGTGAGGTAAGTGGTTGCCCTCAGCCTTTGGCCAGTCCATCCTGTGTCACTTTATGTCTCCCACCTGCTTTCATGGCGGGGGGCGTGCTCCCAAAGAACAACAGCTTGGAACTCGATAGCCTGGCACCCCCTGCCCACAGCTCCAGTGGAGTCTGTGTCAGAGCTTGGGCACCATGAGCTGTGCTTTTCAAGTGACAGGGGTGAGAAGGGGACAGCCTGGAGGCCTTTGGGGTGGGGGGGCCCAGCTGGGTGGTTACAGTGGGACACCTGACTCGCCATGGGGATACTGTGTCCCGAGCTCATTGAAGTGAGCACTATTACTAGTAGTTCAATTTGTTGTCAAATGTTCCGGCGCTATTTGGGCTAATCCAGAGACTGTGCTGTTGGGGCCGCGTGTGCCGCCTGGCATGGAGTTCTTATCAGCAGATGGCTCGTTGGCTTGCCACTTAGTTATTCTCCATCCCTTATTGTCATCTGGCCTAGTCTTCTGTAACCATTTCCTCCAAGAGCCCCAGAAGGACGAGTGGCCACCCATGGGGGGTGGTTCTGCAGGGCAGTTCCCCGGTCTCAGAAGACTCTGTGTGCATCCAGCGCCAGTGCAGGCTGGCCCTCACACTGCCTGACTGATTCTGTGCTCAGAATAATCGCATCTATCATTATTTTGCACTCTTAGGAGCTGGACTGGACTGCTGTATAGAAACTGGATCGATGGGGCTGCAGCAGCTACCCAGAGAGGAACCCTTTCCTCTCCCAGATCCCCATGGAGCAGTGCGGTCTTCCGTTCATCAACAATCTCATTCCTGTGTGTTGGGTGCTGTTCTGGGCGCTGGGGATTCAGTAGTGAACAGAATAAACAGAGATCCCTGGCCAGAGAAGCTGGCATTCTCTGGGGGAGACAGACACGATAGTATAAATAAATAGAATGTGTAGGGTGTTGCATAAAAATTAGGGCAAAGAAGAAAAATCCACAGTGAGACCCTATCTCTAAAACAGAAAAATCCTGCGGGGAAGGGGAGATAGAACGTGCAGTGTGGAGGAGTTGGAATTTTAGAGAAAGTGGCCAGGCAAAAGGTCACGTAGGAGGAAGGACCTCATGGGCATTAGGAGCAAGAAGCCTGTGTGTGTCAGAGGGAGGGACCTCTGGCACAGAAGCCGCCTCATGCAGGAGGCTGCGTGGCCAGAGCGGAGGGAGGGAGTGGGCTCTGGGCTACCGGAGTGGGCTGTGAGGTCAGACAGGTGACGGGGCAGCCCCACGTGGTCACACGAATGACCTGAGCTCACTCTTCCTCCACTGCATGCCTTGCGGAAGGCAGTGCAGAGGGCTGTGGTCTGACGCGGGTTTTCACAGGTTCCTCTTGGCTTCTGGAGGAGGGTGCATGGAAGGGGCCGGGCAGGGAGGCCAGTGAGCAGCAGCTGCAGCCAGCTTTGCAAAGCGTGATAGGGCTTGAACCACGGTCAGGTGTGTTGGGGTCCTTCAGAGAAGCAGATCCATAGTGAGGAGTTGGCTCACATGAGGACGGAGGCTGAGAAGTCCTGCCAGCTGCCGCCTGCAAGCCGGAGCCCTGGGAAATCTGGGTGGTGGCTCCAGGCAGGAGCCTGAGGGCCTGACACCCAAGGAGCTGACGGTGGGCACCCAGTCCCAGGGCAGAAGGCCAGTGTCCCAGCCGGGAGCTGGACGGGTGGGTACCCAGTCCCGGGCAGAAGGCCAGGTCCCAGCCGGAGCTGGTGGGCACCCAGTCCTGCAGAGCATGCCAGTGTCCCAGCCGGAGCTTGACGCGGGACTCAGTCCCGGGCAGGAGAAGGCCAGTGTCCCAGCCGGGAGCTGATGGTGAGGACCCAGTCCCGGGGCAGGAGAAGGCCAGTGGGTCAGCCGGGAGCTGACGGGGCACCCCAACCGGGCAGGAGAAGGCTGTGTCCCAGCCGGGAGCTGACGTGGGCACTCCAGTCCCGGGCAGGAGAAGGCCAGTGTCCCAGCTGGAGCTGACGGCGGGACCCAGATCCCGCAGGAGAAGGCCAGCAGTCCCAGCTGAGCTGACGCAGGGGCAACTCCCAGTCCCAAGGTGGGAGATACAGTGTCCCAGCCGGGAGCTGATGGTGAGGACCCAGTCCCGGGGCAGGAGAAGGCCAGTGTCCCAGCCGGGAGCTGACGGTGGGGACCCAGTCCCGGGGCAGGAGAAGGCCAGTGTCCCAGCTGAGCTGATGGTGACTCCTAGTCCCGGGCAGGGAGAAGGCTGAGTGTCCCAGCCGGGAGCTGACGGTGCTGGACTCCAGTCCCGTGGGCAGGAGAGAAGGCCAGCGTCCCAGCCGAGCTGATGGTGCTGGGACCCAGTCCCGGGCAGGAGAAGAAGGTCCCACGGGAGCCGATGGTGAGGACCTGAGTCCCAGGGCAGGAGAAGGCCAGTGTCCCAGCCCAAGCAGGCAGGCAGGAAGAAAGGCAATTCCTCCTTCTCCTGCCTTCTTGTTCTCTTCAGGCCTTCGAGGGGTTACATGATCCCATGCACACGGGGAGGCATCTGCGTGCCACAGTCCACCACTGCAAACGCTGGTCTCATCCAGAGGCACCTTGCAGACTCCCCCGAAGACAGCACGTCCCCAGCTATTGGGTGTCCTGGGCTGGCCAGGTGGACACACAGACCTCACCTGTGCAGGTGGTGAGGAATAGTTGACTCCTGCATCCGGCTGGAGGCTGTGGGCCCCACCAGCTCTGTTTCCTAGGCGACGCCAGGCCTCTTCTGCCCTCTCCTTCCCCTGCCTGCCTTGCAGTCATGTTCCTGGTCCTAAGGACAGCCCTTGTGGGTGTTTCCCAGGAAGTGGCTGCCTGCCCATGCACCCCACATCAGCCCCAGGGGCTCCTGGTATCCTAAACCTGCATCCCTGCTCTTGGCCCGGCTGCCAGGAATGCTGCCAATGTCGGTTCCTCTGAATCAAGGTAAAAATGAAGGAAACCTCCTGCCTCTGCCAGGCAGGCCACGGACCAGGCGTGGGACCCTGGGTGGGGACCAGGCCAGGGACCAGGCTGGGGACCCTGGGGGACCCTGAGTGGGGACCAGACCCAGGACAAGGCTGGGGACCCTGACTGGGGATGAGGCTGGGACTCCTAAAAATGGATACCTCCCAGCCTGTGGGCCTGGTTCTTTTGGGGAATGGCACTGAGTTCACATATGCACGAGCGACGTTTCCAATTGTCTGAAAACTTCAGACAGAGTGTGAGATTCTGCCCGTGTGGGAGAAGGAGGCTGGAGATGGAGGAGATTCTGGAGGTGCCAAGCCCCAGGGCTCCCAAGAGCTGAGTGGGTCCAGCCCTCTAGGCCTCCACCCTCTGCCCAGACTGCACCTTCTTCTGGTACCTTCCAGGGTGCACGCAGGCTCATTCCTGCATGCAGAGCTCTTTAATTCCCAAAAATCATGTCATGAGTTTCAAATTAGGGCATCAGAGCCAAGTTGAAAATCAGAGGAGCTGAGCCCGGAAGAAGGGCTAAGACCACGGAGTGAGGAGCTGGTTGCTGGTCTCCAGGTCCCAGGCCAGCTCGCTGTCTCCAGCAAGAAAGGGCCAAGCAAAGCCACATGAGGAGAAGGGAAGGGTCTGGCCTGTCCTTGAAGAGTGAGCACCCTCCCATGAGATTGGAATCCTAAAAGGTGCAAGTCCTGAGACTCCGGAAAAGTCTAAAGGGGGTTCCCAGAGGCAGAAGAAGCTGTCCAGGCGGTGTGTCCTACCACAGCCAGCAGCTCCCAGCACGTGCTCCCAGCAGCCATTCTGGCCTGGCAGGTCAGAGCCATGGTCAGTGGCAGCTACTGAACCAGTGCCCGTGGGCGTCATCTGCCTTTTCTCTCTTGGGTCTAACCAGCATTTCTCGTAACTATTCTGAAAAGACTCCAGTCACTTTCTCCACCACCTCTTCTGAGCTGGGGACGGTACACGGGGTTGGGGAAAAATCAATTTATCAAACAAGCAAAATGCATTCAGCACCTGCTTGCTGTAGACCAGGCACCGGGCAGGGCTTGTGAAAAGGAGTTTAAGCCCTCTGGACCCTGGAAACCTTATGGGAGAGAATTAAAATAAATCAGAGGGGCAGAGGTAAGAGCTTTACCTTCTGAAAGGTGCACCACTGAACACCAAGAGGAATCAACCTGTCTTGTACGTGTATAATGAACCTACCACGACGAGCTCTCCAGGATGACCACTGGGCGGATGTCTCAAGAATCAGAGAAGCAAAGGACTAATCTGAGGAAGCTTGCCATTCCTCTGGGGAGACAGACAAGGATGGACTGAAACACAGCAGATGATTCAAATCTTTGACTTTCTAGAAAGGAGAAGACGCTTGGCACAAAGATCTCACTCACCGTAGGCATTTGACTACATACTCTCCACCTGTTTCTTTTTATGGTCTTGGTCATTGCAAAATTATCACTAGCTGTAAATATTTCAAACAATGTGGTAGAAAAGGCAAAGTCCCTTCTCCTTTGCAGAGAAAAATGGAGGCCGGGTGTGGTGGCTCATGCCTGTAATCCCAGCACTTGGGGAGGCTGAGGCGGGCTGGATCATGAGGCTGGTGAGGATTGAGACTCATCCTGGCCACATGGTGGAAACTCCTATCTCTACTGAAATACAAAAATTAGCCGGGTGCGGTGGCAGGCACCTGTGAACCCAGCCACTCGAGGCTGAGGCAGGAGAATCTCTTGAACCCGGGAGGCAGAGGTTGCAGGAGCCAAGATCGGTGGCCATTGCACTCCAGCCTGGGCAGCAAGATGGAAACCCATCTCAAAAAAAAGAAAAAGAAAATGGAGGACCCTCGGCCCCTACCATGGACTGAGCAGGACTTCTTGACGCCCAGGTTTCGACTCCTTGGGCCAGCCTTCTGGTGCTGCGGGGTTTGATTTTCCCAGCCATGTTGCTGGAAATATGCGCAAACAAATACCCACATCCATATCCTTTGTTGTGACTGGAGCCTCTGGAGTGGCACCTGTGGTTAGGTGTGTTGACTGGGGCCTCTGGGGTAGCACCTGCTGACAGTCTTCTAGGCTGGCACATTGAAGCCTGGGCTCAGAGAGTGACAGTCCACAGGAGGGCTGAGGGGCCTCTGTCTTTCTAAGAAGAATCCTGATGTGGAAGAAGCCAGTCAGAGACAAGGGGATGCAACTTCCCCGTCAAAATGGGAAGGACTGGTGGTCCGACTGGTGAGGATCTGTGGCAGTGGCTGGCTGGTCACAGGGTTAGAAAATGGATTAGGTGGGCAGCCTCCTAAGAGATACATATGTAAGGAAGAAAATTCAACATACGTGTGTGGGCAGGGGGCAGAAACATCCAGCCCGTGGTGGAAGCCCTGGATCTGCCCTCCACATCACACCTCTGCCAAAGCAGTTAACCAAGCCCCACACTGCACCCCGGGGAAACTGCATGAAGCTGGGGCAGCAGCAAAGGCCTGAGAAACGCTGGGGTGGGGATCTACACCATAAGCTCAGGTAGCACCCCTTTTTAGTTGGTGCAAAAGTCAGGTGGATCTTAGGGTGTGACAGTGGCTCTTTCTTCACAGACGTGATTACCTGGTGACATTGGAACCCACCTGTGGCTCCAGATGTGGTATCGTCACAGGAAGGTGTGAAGTATCAGCCCCAGGACCTGACATGTAGCTATTGCCTAGAAAATACCTTCTTTTCTCTTCCAATCAATAAGGAAAACCAGGCCAGGGGTGGTGGCTCATGCCTATAATCCCAGCACTTTGGGAGACCAAGACAGGAGGATTACTTGAGCCCAGGAGTTCGAGGCTGCAGTGAGTTCTGATCACACCACTGCACTCCAACCTAAGTGACAGAGTGAGGCTCTGTCTCAAAAAAAAATTAAAAAAAAGATTTTTTTTAAAGTAATGAAGACCCGAGCAGTTTACATTGTGGAATGTTGGAGGCTGTGCTTGAGCTCACCACAGCCACTCTGCCTGCCATATCCACTGAATGCCAGGCCTTGGACAAATGCTGAGTCACCAACGTTTTCCTGGTGGGACAAGCTGACGACCTGGTGGCAGATGAATTATGCTGAGCCCCTCCCATTGTGGAGGGGACAGCCCTTCATCCTCACAGGGACAAATCGATGTGTCCTCCTTGGCCTCAGCACCTCTGCCAGCACTGCTGTTCCGGGATTTGCAGAAGAGCTCACTCACCAGTCACTGTGGTGTTCACATCACATCACCTCCAAAGAGGACATGTTTTATAGCAAAGGGAGTGCTGCAACCCCAAACAGAGAAAATCACCAAGTGACCATGTGACTTGAAGCATACAATTGCATACGTGCAACAGAATTCCATTGTAGAGTGGAAGTTTTCACATGGGAGAGCTGGCGTGAGCCACCTGGAAGACACATAGCTCAGACTTAAGAGAACCTGCCCCGCTCCTTCACTAGCCCTCCCTGCCACACCTGTGGCCACAGGGGTTTCCCTGGCCAGTGAATGGAGAAGGGGAGGGCAGGCCCAGTTAGCAGAGGGTCTGGCTGTAGGATACACAAGCCAGAAAGGGGGGCCAAGATACTGCCACGCAGCAGGTGACCCTCAAAGACAATGCTGAAGGAAAATCCTCCTGGGGGCAGTATGCCATGAAATGCTTCATGCAAAAGTAGGGTTGGCTGAAGGTACAATTGTGTGTTTACAGATTCATAGGCAATGGCAAAAGCATTAGCCAGCGGGGCCAGTGCCTCCCACTGAGAAGCATCCAAGTTGCTGTGAGGACAGTGGCACTCGCCAGCACTGGCAGGTGCAGGCCAGAGACAGGGAAAAACACAAAGAGGAAACTGGTGACAAGGTGGTTGTATTAGGCAGGGTTCTCCAGAGAGAGAGGATCAATAGAAGACATGTATATCTATCTATCTATCTATCTATCTATCTGTCTCTGTCATCATCTGTCTACATCTGTCTGTATATAGTCTGTCTGTCTATCTGCCAAATGTCTGTCCGTTCTGCCTGGCCATCTGTCATCTATCTATCTGTCTGTCTGTCTAAATGCTGCCTGCCTGTCTGTCTGCCTGTCATCTGTCATCGTCTGTCTCGTCCATTTCAAATCTATCTGTGCGTCCGTCATCTGTCTGATCTGTGTCTGTCATCCATTCATCTGTCTATCGTATCTGTCATCATCCATCCTTTACATCAATCCATCTCTATCTGTCTGTCCATCATCGTCCTGTCTCGTCCGTTTCCTCGTGGCCATCTATCTCGTCCATCCCCGCTCATCCGTCTATGCGTCTATCATCTGTCTGTCTAGCTCTGTCATCTGTCTATCATCGTTAAATCGTAAATCTAATATATATATAATCCTTCATTGTCATCTGTCTATCATCTGTCTGTCTGTCTGTCTGTCTATCTATACATCAATCAATCTATCTATTCATCCCATCATCCATCCATCCATCACTATCAATCAATCCAATCAATCATCTATCTATCAAAATGGTCATAAGAAATACTTGAAAATCTCAAGAAAGAAGGAAAAAATGGGCAGAAAATAGTGGACAAATGGAAAACAGATAGTAAAATGGTAGGCATAAACCCAAATATATAGGAAATGATTAAATTAGATGAAAAAAGTTCTAAAATTTTAACAGAAAAAAATGCACTCTATGGGCATGACATGAGCCTGAAGTTAGAGGTTCTGCTTCCAGCTTCGCCTGTAACCAGCTCTGCGGCTTCGAGCCAGTCCTTGTTCCACACAATGTTATGTCTCAGTGGGAGGCGGTGGGATGAGGATCGCCCACCTGTCTCAGCCCCAGCCTGGTCTAGATTCCCTCTGAGAAGTGCCTGAGTTGACGTGAACACAGCGGCGCTTCTCAGCGCTGACAGGTGTGGGCCAGAGACAGGCAGCCAAGCACTTTGAATAGCGTGTTTAGGAGGAGCGCCAGGCTCACAGCTGAGTGTGAAGTGTGTCTAAATGTCTATTCTTCCTGCCTGCATCTGACAAATAATACTGCACTAAGAAGTAAAGATTAGGCAGAAAAAGAGGAGTTCAGAGCCGAAGGAACCAGCGCTCACCTCCAGCAATTGTTTTCAGGAAAAGACGAAAACTTCTGTGCCCAGTGGCACACAGGGCTCGTGTGTGTCTCCTCGGTGATCAGCCCACCCAGGGCCATGGCTGGCGTCCTCTTCAAACCCAGTTCCCATCCACCAAGGTTGAACTGGGACACTTCTCCCTGCGTCTCCTTCTTTGAATGACTCAGGTTTCACAGCCTTCAACAGCACCTGCCTCTGCACTGTGACTTCCACAGCTCAGATCTCATTGCAAGGAGCTTTCAAGTACGATGGGGAACGTTGGCTTTGCCAGCCTTTCAAGAACAGCCCTTGGAAAATAAGGTAGATCTGCGTGTGCTTCAGAACTGACACTGTGACTACGATCACGCCAGCGTTAGGGCTTGCTTTGGATAAAACCTTAGGAAGACGGAAAGCCTTCTTTCTAAAGGTTATTCCACTTTGCTTGTCCATCTGCATGTATTTCATTCTTGTGTTGACCACTGGACCCCAGGTTCCAAGAGATAGGGACTCACTCTGCTTTGCCCAAGCCTGCACCTGGCATCCCGGACAGCATCCTCTCAACAAATGCTGGATAACAAAATAAAACAAAATGATGGAAGACTTCAGGGACCTAGAAAGCAACGCACAACTCTAATGGAAACCTGAACTCCACAGAGGAGAGAGTGATGTCCAAGACCCTTCTCATTAGGAACCTACCGCACGTAGACAACTTTCTGCCGGCACCATCCACCTCGAGAGGAAAGCAGAGAGAGCGCTCAGGGGAGGGAGCAGCCTGCGGGCTAAGTGCTAGCACTCCAGGAGCCGAGGGCCCCCTGTGTGTGGCTGCACCCCTCTCGCCCCTCTGCATTGCTGGAAAAGGCACAAAATGTACCCAGGACTTCCCATGTGTCTGGGTCCATCCATGAATTGACCCACTGTGTGGGTCAGCTTGGCCTGATGTTGGGTTTTGAAGATGGGGTTGGGGTGATAACACCAGAAAAGTACTGGAGCCAGACCTGGGAAAGCGTTAATTACCTGCCCAATGGCTTACCTTCACTACACAGCAAAACAGAAGCATTGCTAGGGAGAGAAGAGCGTGGCGAAGGTGCATCTTAGTGTGCTCTGGCTGCTCTAACAAAAACCACACAGTGGGGGCTTAAACAGCAGAAGTGAACTTGCTCACAGCGCTGGAGCCCGGCAGCATAAGACCCAGGGCCCTTCTCCCGGCTTGCGGATGGCCGGCCGCCTTCTCACTGTGTCCTCACATGGAAAAGAAAGGAGAGCTTCTCCCTTCTCTTCTCATGAGGGCCTCATCTTATCATGAGGGCTCCGCCTTCAGGGCACCATTTAACCTTAATGACCTCCTTACTCCAAACCCAGACACACTGGGGGCTAGGGTGTCAACGTATGAATCTGGGGAGAGAAGATGCAATTCAGTCCGTACCAGGGATGACGTGCTCTGTGCTCCGAAAGCTCCTGCCGTGGAAGGCACAGCATTGTCTTGGACCTGCCCCTGAGGCTGTGCTGGTCCGTGTCTTGCCTCTTTGTAGAATTGGGAGGGCTGATCCCTGGGCCGGGTGTTTGTGGGACATGTGGGAGCTTAGCCTATTGGTGTTCAAACCAGTCTCCTCAATGTGGAGCAGACCCCCTTCCTCCACCCTGCGGTGGAGCCCACACCTGGGAAGAGCCTGTGCACGCTCATTGCTTCACAGATGCTGAGAATGTCGCTAGGCACACAAACAACCTTGGCTGGTGTTACGTGACTAGCGTGTGTGTCTGTTTTACACAAAATTTCACCTTAGAAATTGGTGGATATGAAAAACAGCTATTTTACTAAATTGTTTTGGAAAAGAAATAGTGGCTTCTCCTGTGAAATAAGCTAAATTATTTCAAAAATTTCAGAAAAATCAGTGTTCTGAGTAAAGATGTCTGTAGGAACGTGCTACAGATCCCAGGAGGAGAAAACTGTCTAGGGCTCCAAGTCCCCCATTTAGAAAGTCCTTCGGCAGAGCAGGGACTCCTGACTGTGGATGCCTGTGAGTATCTGCTGGGGAGTGTTAAAAATGCTGATGCCTGGGCCCCAGCCTGGACCAAATGGATCAGAATCTCTGAGGGTGGGCCTGGGAATCTGCATTCTAAAGAACCCACAGGCTCTTCTCCTCTTGTATTGAACTTCCTGCTTCCTGCAAATTCAGGATACAGCTGGGGGCCAAGAGTGTTGTGGCTGGGGCTGGGGTGGGGCTGCTGGTGCGGGGCGGGACATCCTGCAGTGTGGGTCCAGCCGCCACGTCAAGCCCCAGGGAAAGCCCCCATTCTCTTTGCCTCCTGATCAGGAAAATCCAGGATGCTGACAACTACAGGAAGGCATGAGGGGTGCAGAAAGGAAGGTTATAAACCTGGGGAACGCTAACGACCAGTCCATCTCCACCGCATCTCAACTCATAGGCTCTCATGAGCTCCTCGTTACTATTAGTCATGTATCCAGCTGTCCCTAGATTAGCCTGTGCATTTCCACGTGCATTTCAGGGAGACAGTGACTGACAGCTTGTCCCAGGATGGCAATGCAGACGACAGAAGCCTGATCAAAATAGAATGGGCAGGATTTTTAAGACCCCACACACTTCAAAGCACAGCTTGTGCAGGAAAAAAAAAAAAGCCAAGTGGTCTTGGATGGTTGAGTGAGTCGAGCTGTAGAAGGTGACTTGGCACTGCTGGGGGTGCTTCGTCCCCCGAACCTCTTTCTCTGGCTGTCTCCTGACTCTGCTGGTACAGCAGGGTGGTAGACCCAGAAAATCTGAGACACGTCTCAGTTAATTTAGAAACTTTATTTTGCCAAGGTTGAGAACGCACACCCGTGACACAGCCTCAGGAAGTCCTGACATGTGCCCAGGGTGGTCGGGGTGCAGCTTGGTTTCATACATTTTAGGGAAGCATGAGACATCAATCAAGTACATTTAAGAAATACATTGGTTTGGTTCAGAAAGGTGGGGCAACTCAGAGTAGGAGGCTTGCAGGCTGTAGGTGAATTTAAACATTTTCTGGTTGACAATTGGTTGAGTTTGTCTGAAGATCTGGGATCAATAGAAAGGGAATGTTTGGGCTGCGATAAGACACTGTGAAGACCAAAGCTTGATCATGCAGATGAAACTTTTAGCTGTCAGGCTTCAGGGAGAACAGGCTGTCAAATGTTTCTTAAAGTCTGTGTTGACGTTAACGCTGGAGAGGTAAACATAATCAGGCGTGTCCGACCCCCACGTCCTTCATGGCCTGAACCAGGCTTTCAGGTTAAATTTTAAGACTGCCCTGGCTGAGGAGGAAGTCCGTTTAGATGGTTGGGTGGGGGTGGGGCATGATGCCAGACATATCATAGGAATTCATTTGTTTTAAAGGAATGGGTGAATAAAGGCAGCAGTGACGGGGCGGTAGATGGGCTCAGGCTTCTAACGAGAGGCACGTGGCACCAGGCGCTGACGGATTCCTCCTGCCCTGCGTGATGACCAGGGAGACAGGGGAGGCCAGCTGGCATCTCCAATATGGCAGTGACCCATCCTGCACCAAGTTCAGCCACTGGCAGGCCGGTACAGGAGCGGAGGGAAGTGATGCCTTCAAGTTCACCAGCAGTGGGTATGTGACAGTGGCTAAATCTTGAACCCGAGAGCTCTATGCAATGCCCTTGTGAAGAATAACAGCAAATAGGTTGATGTACCATCTGTTCACTCATTCATTCAGCAGTATGATTTTGAATGTTGATATGTGTTGGGCACTGAGCTGGGGCCTCGAGATCCAGGTTGAGTAACCACAGCTCATCCTCATAGAGGCCTAGCATGGAGACAGACACGGAGCAAAGAATCCCAGGGAGGCACTAGATTGCATGAGGGCACCGGGGCTTAAGGAAGAAGCACAGACTCTGCCTGGGGAAGAAGAGCAGCCCACATTGGTGGACATCACTAATCCAGAGGAATGAGGGCAAGCACCGTGGTGTTCTTTCTACTCTTTGGTGTTCTGACCACTTGTCATTCTGGCTAAATGGTGTTGATGTTAAAGGAAAGTAGACAAGGATTGAAGTGGAAACTGTCTATACTTTTAGAGCATCTATGCAGTCAGAATGGAATGACCAAACAAGAGTGTTGGACTCGCAGTTTATTTTACTTTTTATTTTTCTTAAGATGGAGTCTTGCTCTGTTGCCCAGGCTGGAGTGCAGTGGCGCGATCTTGGCTCACTGCAACCTCTGCCTCCTGGGTTCAAGTGATTCTTCTGCCTCAGCCTCCTGAGTAGCTGAGACTACAGGCGCCCGCCACCACGACAGGCTAATTTTTGGATATTTAGTAGAGATGGGGTTTTGTCATATTGGCCAGGCTGGTCTTGAACTCTTGACCTCAGGTGATCCACCTGTCTCGGCCTCCCAAAGTGCTGGGATTACAGGTGTGAGCCACCACACCTGGCCTTGGACTCATAGTTTATAAGGTAGAATAAAACATCTATCTTCTGCAAAGCTATTCAGAAGGCTGCTAAATCGCTCATGTTGGGTAACAAGAACAAGTGTGTTTTTCCTGATTCCTGACAGTCAACTATAGCATAAACTGCTTGAGGATGGAGATCAGGTGTTTCAAGACTTATCTGGCATCTTTACTATCTAACCCATTTCTTGTTTACAATAAGTTCCCAACAGATTGTTGACAATGGACAGATGAGCTTAATACCCACGCTTGCCCTACGCTGTGACAGGTGCAGCTGTCTTTGTAAATGTCTTTGTGTTTTAATAGTAGATGTTTTCTTATTTTTAGCTTTTAATTGCATTTCTTTCATATACTAATACAAAAAAAGGTATAAATTTCTGGACGTGCTCTAACTCGTCCATATGGAAGATGGGATGCCTTGGACAGATGTTTACATTTATTCCTGAAATCTGTGACTTCTGCCAGCTTTCTGTTGCCAGAGCCAGTCCCTTATAATTTTTTTGAAGCAGGATTGAATATCACGTTTTTCACTCGCATCACACACAACATAAAAGTACTGAGGGGAAAAAAGATGATTTAACTCAAAGGGCTTACCTGTGCCTGCTGGCGCCATTTTCAACCTTTTCAAGTTTTGTCAAGTCAAGTTGACAATAGTTCCTGTGAGCCATGCCCTGATTCACCTTCACCTTTAGACCGTTTCGGATGAAGATGGTAGCTCTCCAGAGTTTCTGTGTTGAATGAATCATATTCATGTTAGGAATTTCCACTGCAGGCCACCCCACAGTGACAACAGGTCCAATCTGAGCATTGTCCTGGGAGAACACGAGACAATGTGGCCTGCCAGCAATGGGGACGAGAGGAGGGCTTATTCCTCACAAGGAGTATGAGTAGATTTTTCCTATTTCAGAAATCTCAGTAAGTACATACACCAGTTTGAGATTTTTGCCTGTATACGCGCTCAAGAATTCTCCGTGAGGTCCTGTCTGGGTATAAGGCCCCATTGTTTTAAAGACAGCAACTTACAGTAACTTACGTTTGTTTTGCCTGGACCCACCAAGACAAGAATTGAATTAACCTAAAGAGAGTGTTGCCGTGAGTGGTGTGAAGTTTCAATTGCTCCCTGAGAGAGAGATTTGGAAGCCCCTGAAGATCTTTTCAAATAGACTCACTGTGTGAAACCCACTTTCCATGCCACTTAAGCCCTTATGTCTTCTTTGTGAAAGTTTTTCAAGAGGTAATGGCTCATGGAGAAAACGCAAGCCTTCGGAAGATGCTGGGGGAGTAATGGGCTGCGAGGGAGTCGTTGGCACTGAGATGTCCTGTGAAACAAGCAGTGATTTGTATGTGGGAAGTAGTTCAGGACACGGTCTGTTTCCCTCATTTCTGGCAGGCGATGGTGGGTTACCTCTTTCAGATGCAAAAATAATCATTGAAAGAAGGCCCTTATGTGACAACAATCTCTCTTGACTGTGTCCCTTGGGGAGTGGGAGAAATCGACCATGGCCTTATGATGGGTCTGAAACCTAGAAATAAAAGCGGAGCTAATTGTTTCAGCATGTCAGTAAGACTGGACCTACAAAGAATGTGCGCCAGCCAGGCTACCAGCTCATGTACAGGTCACACGCTAGGTCAGGGGTACCTGCTGGGAGTACAGTCAGGGATACCTGCCTGGTATATGGTCAGGGGTACGTGCCAGGTGTACAGTCACGGGTGAGAAAGACGAACTCCTAAGTCGGCCAACTGACTGAACAGACCTCCTCTTGGCCCAAAGGAACTCCAGGGAAACCGATTTCCTGGCCCTGATGGGATGGGAGGTCGGACATATCTCATTATGTCCCCTCCCTCGTTAACTTCCCTTGCTTTCTTTCCTCAGGGCTAAACAGAAAGCAGCCTTTTCAACAGACTCCGCCCTGACATCCACCCACCGCTGGACTCCGCCCCTCCCTTTCGTGCTTTCAACAAGCAACCGACCAGCATTCCTGCCTGACGAGAGGCTGTGGAGTGGATCTACACAGTCTGCAGAGGATGCCCAGTGAGGTTTCATGCCCTCGGCTTCACCTTTTGATGTCAGAGGGCCAAACACTCCACCCTTGGATGGGGCTAATGCTACCATTTTTTTGTTTTCCTTTTCTTTTTTTTTGAGACAGAGTCTCGCTCTGTCGCCAGGCTGAAGTGCAGTTGTGTGATCTTGGTTCACTGCAACCTCCGTCTCCCGGGTTCAAGTGATTCTCCTCCCTCAGCCTCCCAAGTAGCTGGGACTACAGGCGCCCGCCACCACTCCCGGCTAATTTTTGTATTTTTAGTAGAGATGGGGTTTCACCGCGTTAGCCAGGATGGTCTCGATCTCCTGAGCTCGTGATCTGCCCGCCTCAGCCTCCCAAAGTGCTGGGATTACAGGCATGATTTTCTTTCTTGCTGTTGCCGAGGCTGGAGTGCAATGGTGCAATCTTGGCTCACTGCAACCTCCGCCTCCCAGGTTCAAGTGATTCTCCTGCCTCAGCCTCCCAGGTAGCTGGGATTACAGACGCCCACCACCACACCCAGCTAATTTTTGTATTTTTAGTAGAGACAGGGTTTTGCCATGTTGGCCAGGCTGGTCTCGAACTCCTGACCTCAGGTGATCTGCCTGCCTCAACCTCCCAAAGTGCTGGGATTACAGATGTGAGCCACCATGCCCAGCTTAATGCTGCCATTTTATTTTAACATGTGCCCCAAGGAGAGGCCCGAAGCTCAGTTGCACATGCATGTGTTTCTCCTTGTATAAATAAATATTCATGGCTCTCCTAGAGCTAATTGAATATGTATATTCAGCCATGCCACCAGCATAAATTCCTCTTCCCTTTGCTCCTCCCTTGAGGTGCCTGTTTGTGGCTTCTGGCTGGAGGCTACGCTTCCCAGCCTGTCAGAATGGCCACCATGCAGGCTGCAACTCTATGAGAAATAAAACTTTCCTTCCCAAATTCATGAACCTCATCATTTGTCAGTTAACAGAGGTACCTGCCTGGAGTACAGTCAGGGATCCCATCCCAGTTTACAGTCAGGGGGTACCTGTCTGGTGTATGGTTAGGGTTTCCATCCCAGGGTAGAGTCAGGGGTCCCATCTGAGTGTATGGTCAGGGGTCCCAGCCTCCTGTGTAGTCATGGGAACTGGCCTGGGGTATAGTGAGGACCACCATCCCTACTTACAGTCAGAGGTACCTGCCTAGTGTACACTTGGGGGACACCATCCCTACCTACAGTCAGAGGTATCTGCCCAGTGTACAGTTGGGGGTGCCAGTCCTGTGCACCAGTCAGCAGCACCTGTCAGGCGAGCAGTCAGGGAATCCTCCCTGGTGAGGGGCGTGGGCCTGGATTCCTGTTTTGGAATGACAGAAACCAGCCTCCCTTGAATAACCAACAGTCATGGGATTGAGGAAAAGCCAGAGAGCCAGCTGAGGAAAGGGCAGGGACCTAGGCAGGCCCAGCAGCTGAGAGCATGGTCAGATCGCCCACGGCCATCTGTGACAACACTGTTGCCTGCAGACACCGTCACAGCACAGCCACCTCTGAAGACAGCCCTGGCCCCTCTCCCGTTCCTGCAGTGCAGTCACAGATGCCCCTCGCCCTTGCTTTGCTTTGCTCCCAGCAATGTATACATCACAGAACTCACTGCAACACACTTCAGGTTAATTCAATTATTTCCATGGTGGGTCCAGGCAAAACAGACATTTTAAGTTATTGTAAGTTGCTGTCTTTAAAGCAATGGGGCCTTATAGCCAGACAGGACCTCACAGAGAATTTATGAGAGGGTATACAGGCAAACATCTCAAACAGGCGTATGTACTTGCTGAGGTTTCAGTAAGTTGTCTGGCCGAGAGCCACAAATCCACAGCTGAGCTTCCAGGAAGAAGGGAAGAACTTCGTCTTATCCTGCTCTGTGGCAAAACTTGGGGGCCTTGCTCCCCAACTTAACGAGATTCCCCACCACAGGAAAGTGTTGGGATACTGCCTGGTCACCTGCATTTTAATAAAGATTGCAGAATATCTGATGAAGAACCACCAGATTAGTGAGACATTAAATTCTGCATTGGTTTATTTCTTTGGAAGCTTGCTTCCTTCCTTTTATCTTCCACTCTATTATCGGTAATATTGTTTACATAATAAATATTATGTAATACATATTACATAATATATATTATGGGATAAAAACACTATGTCTATAATACTGTCTGAAATATCAGTGATAAGTACTTAACGAATGTTCAAAGAATGAATGAATCTGGGCAGTGAACAACCAGTTAATTATTTTAGGTACTAAATATAGACCCTGAGATCAGCACCATCAAAGGTCCTTCCACCACCGTGTGGCGCTCTACTGCATCACTGGTTTAATTCTCTAAGGGTCGGGCCGGGGGGGGGGGGGCCAGGCACCATTGGCTACAAGCCCTTTGCTGTTGCTAATGAACCTGTTTTTTGTTTGTTTGTTTTTTGTTTTTTGTTTTTTTTTTTTTTGAGCAGTGTTTTCCACAGCCCCGGGATTAACTATTTTGTGGTGTAAGCCAACCATGGCTGCCCAGTCCCCTGTCCCTGTGAGCAAGCCAGAAGTCCGCAGGTCACCCAATTCCGACCAAGGAGACGTGTGGAGAAGGCACCTGGAGCATTTCTGGAAAATATTTTCTTCCCTGATAAGAAAAGTAAGTTCTGTGAAAACGTCCTTTTGCGTCTTCATTCTTCCTGCTGTGGATTCTGTGGCGGGAGAACTGGATTTTGGATGCGTGGTGTGTTTTGTTTGTTTGTTTTTTGTTTTTGGCGGAGTCTCGCTCTGTCACCAGGCTGGAGTGCAGCGGCGTGATCTCAGCTCACTGTAACCTCTGCCTCCTGGGTTCAAGCGATTCTTCTGCCTCAGCCTCCCGAGTAGCTGGGATTACAGGCACCTGCCACCACGCCCAGCTGATTTTTGTATTTTTAGTAGAGACGGGGTTTCACTGTGTTAGCCAGGATGTTCTCAATCTCCTGACCTTGTGATCAGTCCACCTCGGCTCCCAAAGTGCTGGGATTACAGGCATGAGCCACCATGCCCAGCCAGATGTGTAGAATCTTTTGGAAACTGTGTGGGGGCCACATTCTGACACGCTGGGGGTGGCAGAGCAGGAGTGCAGAGGGAGCGGAGCTCTGTAATCTGTCAGTCCCAGGAATGCTTGCAGGGAGGTGGGGAGGCGGGGCGGTTCGTGCTGGTTTTAACATCAGTGTTGGGTGCTTTGCTGGAAGCTTCTCAGGTCATCGACTCTTAAGGCCTCCCTATGCTAGGGCTCAACATCTGGGCTTTCTCTGCACGTGGAATGATTCTGAGACCATGTGAGACTTCACTAGCCACAGCTGTTTTAAAAATATTTGCACCTTAGAGGAAGCAGTAAAAAGACGTGGCAAGATCGACATAAATCCATCCCTATTTCAGGAAAAATGGCTCAGTGCGCGCCCACCGCCGCTGTGTCTCAGGCTGCCTTATCTAGAGGTGGGAATTCCCCAGCGAGGAGCTCCCTATGGGCACGCCCAGCAGAGGCACGGCCAGGGGGCAGGATAGGCAGGGCAGGACAGGCAAGGAGGACGCAGTCTCAGCTGAGGCTCCCCCTCACCCTGGCCCACAGGCAAGCCCCGGAGTGCGGGATGCAGGAGCTGGTCCCTCACTTCGGCTCGGGACTGTCGTCAGTCACTGACTGGGGACATCACCCCGGGGCGGGTGACTCCCTCTCCACGGAGAGTAACCCCTTTGGAGAAGACTGAAGCTTAGCGGGCGCCTTGAGATGTGCACACCGACCTGTGGAAGGGCTGGGGGCGGCGACAGCACCCACCACACTCCGCCCCCCAACCCTGCTGGGATCTCACAACAAGGTCCTCTGGCTCACTGATGGTACCGTCAGATTTTTGTGGGTCACAATTTCTGGGAACACTGAAAAGAACAGAGTTGGAGCGACAGCTATGGCTCTGGGTGGCGGCACCTCCTGGGCCCAGCATGGCTCCCATCACGCTTTCCTCTCCCATGTGCTGCAGGGCCTTGGCCGGCATCTCCACGGGTATGGGCGGCTCCCTGTGGTGCAGCCCAGATGTGTTCTGGGACCGCTGTGCCCTCACTGGGCTGAGCTTGTGCACTTGTTTGTTTACAACCAGAGCTGGCTGTGGGAGAGGCGAGGTGCCCAGGGGTCACAGGGCAGCAGCAGCCCCCACGTCCGTGTGACCGGGAGCCCATCCCTGCCAGGGAGCCCGTGCGCCCCTATGAGGAGTTCAAAGCGCTGCTGCCACTGGCCTCTGTCTCTGGGATCCCATCATCCTATTGTTCCTATGGCTGCTTGGGAGCCCAGGACTGCGAGAGCACCCCCTCCAGCCCCATCCCACAGAGGACCCTGCCAGTCTCAGGTAGAGCCCTTCATGGGTGCATGTCGAGGACATCTGGAAAAAAACATCACCAGTAACTATGATGAAGACTTCGGAACAGGTGCATTACGTGCACACAGAGGCTCATTCAAATCAATGAAAGAGTTCTACAAGGGTGGGGCGGATTCCATGGAGCTGCCAGCGAGCCAGCGAGCGTGGACCTCACTGGAAGTCCCACACATGCAAATGAAAAGAACGATGCGATACCGTCTTTCTCTATCAGGAGCAAAGATTGAAAAGAACTTTGGGTCTCCACAGGTTGCCTGAGGCTCCGGTAGGTCTGCAGACGGTGCCTCTGCACCACATTTTTGTTTTGTGGAGGGCGTTTTCTCGTTTCTTCTTGGTTGTTCTGTTTCTTAATTGCACCCGTTAGTAAGCTTTGCTGCTTTCCGTTCACAAATCACTCCTCACTCCTCCTCTGCACACAGGACGTAGGGTGGCCAATATTGCCACTCCAGACATGATACCTACAGAACAACTTCGAAATAGAAAAATGCAGACGCTCCCCTGATCGGAGCAGTAAATATTGGTAGAACCAGAAAAATTGTTAGTGACCAATGCAAAGCTGGGCTTGGCTAGGGGTCATGTCTGTGTGTGTGTGTGCTTGTCTGTGTAGTGTGTGTAGTTGTGTGTGTGTGTATGTATGTGCAACTGTTTGTATGTATGTATATGTAGTGTGTATGTGTCTGTGTGTGTGTATATGTGTGTGTGTGGTGTGTGTGGTGTCTGTGTATATGGGTGTGTGGTGTGTATGTGTGTATAAGTATGTGTGTGTGGTGTGTGTATGGTGTGATGTGTGTGTGGTGTATGTGTGCTTGCATGGTGTATGTCTGCATGTGTGCATCTATGATACGTTTGTGTGTGTGATGTATGTGTGTTTCTGTGTGGTGTGTGGGTGGTGCATGGTGTGTGTGTCTGCCTGTGTGCATCTGTGGAAGTAAGTTTATGTGGTGTGGTGTGTGGTGGGGGTGTCAAGTTTATTATTGTTATTGGTGTGGTATGTGGTGTGTGTGTAGTATGTGTGGTGTGTGGTGTGTGGGTATTATTATTGTGCAGTGTGTGTTATTATTGGTGTGTGAATTATTATTGTGGTTATTGGTTATTATTATTATTGGTGTGTGAATTATTATTATTGCAGTGTGTGTGTGTGGTGTGTGGTGTGTGTGTGTGTGTGCAGTGTGTTATTATTGGTGTGTGTGGTGTGTGGTGTGTGGTGTGTGGTGTGTGTGGTGTGTATTATTAGTGTGTATTGTGGTGTGGTATGTGGTGTGTGTGTAGTATATGTGTGGTGTGTAGTTAATTATTATTATTATTATTGCAGTGTTATTGTGTGATTATTAATGGGTATTATTGTGGTGTTATTGGTGTTATTATTATTGGCGTTATTATTAGTTATTATTATTGTGTGTGGTGTGTGGTGTGTGGTTATTATTATTATTGAATTATTATTAATGAATTATTATTATTATTGGTGTGTGGTATGTGGTGTATTATTAGTATATTGTGGTCGTAGTCATTATTATTATTGCGATTATTATTAATGATTATTATTCGTGTGTGTGATTATTATTAGTTATTATTATTGATATTGGTCAGTAATGGTGTGTTATTGCAGTGTATTATTATTGGTGTGGTGTGTGGTGTGTGGTCATTATTAGTGTGTCATTATTATTGGTTATTATTATTATTATTATTATTGTGGTGTGGTGTGTGTTATTATTGGTGTGTGGTGTGGCGGTGGTGGTGTGTGTGGTGGTGTGTAGTGTGTGGTGTGTGGTGTGTGTGTGTGTGTGTGTGCAGTGTGTGTGTGGTGTGTGTGGTGTGTGGTGTGTGGTGTGTGGTGTGTGTGGTGTGTGTAGTGTGTGTGTGTGGTGTGGTATGTGGTGTGGTGGTATGTGGTGTGTGTGTGTATTTATATGTGTGGTGTGTGGTGTGTAGTGTGTGTGTGTGTGTGCAGTGTGTGTGTGGTGTGTGGTGTGTGTGTGTGTGTGGTGTGTGGGTGTGTGTGTGCAGTGTGTGTGTGGTGTGTGTGGTGTGTGGTGTGTGGTGTGTGTGTGTGTGTGTGTGTGCAGTGTGTGTGTGGTGTGTGTGGTGTGTGGTGTGTGGTGTGTGTGGTGTGTGGTGTGTGTGTGTGTGGTGTGTGGTGTGTGGTTATTATTATTGTGGTATATTATTGTTATTGGTTATTATTGGTGTGTATTATTGATTGCGGTGTGTTATTATTATTGATTATTATCGTTATTATTGTGGTTATTATTATTGAATTATTATTATTATTGTTATTGATTATGTGGTGTATTATTATTGCAGTGTGTGGTGTGTGGTTGTGTGGTGTGGTGTGTGGTGTGTGTATTATTGTGCAGTGTGTGTGTGGTGTGTGTGGTGGTGTGTGGTGTGTGGTGTGTGATGTGTGTGTGGTGTGTGTGTGTGAATTATTATTGTGGTGTGTGGTGTGTTATTATTATTGCAGTGTGTGTGTGAATTATTATTAGTTATTGTGGTGTGTGGTGTGTGGTGTGTGTGTGTGTGTGTGTGTGCAGTGTGTGTGTGGTGTGTGTGGTGTGTGGTGTGTGGTTATTAGTAATTATTATTATTGGTGTGTGTAGTGTGTGTGTGATGTGTGGTATGTGGTGTGTGTAGTATAATATTAATGAATTATTATTGATGTGTAGTGGTGTGTGAATTATTATTATTATTGGTGTGTGGTGTGTGTGTGTGTGGTGTGTAGTGTGTGTGTGTGCAGTGTGTGTGTGTGGTGTGTGTGGTGTGTGGTGTGTGGTGTGTGTGTGATATTATTGTAGTGTGTGTGTGTGGTGTGTGGTATGTGGTGTGTGTGTGGTATATGTGTGGTGTGTGATGTGTGTGTGGTGTGTGGTGTGTGTGTAGTGTTGGTGTTATTGTTAGCGATTAATTGTTATTGGTGTGTGTGGTTATTGTGGTTATTGTGGTTATTGTTATTATTAATTATTATTGGTTATTGTTATTGGTGTTATTGTTAGTTGGTGTGGTGTGTGGTTATTGGTAATTGTGGTATGTGTGTGGTTATTATTGATGTTATTGATTATTGATATTATTATTGTGATTATTATTGGTGTTATTGTAGTGATTATTGGTGTATTATTGATTGCGGTGTGTTATTGGTGTTATTATTGATTGGTAGTTATTGTGGTTATTGTGGTTATTCGTTATTGTGTGGTGTGGTGGTATGGTTATTATTGGTGTGTGTGGTGTGGTATGTGGTTATTATTGGTATGTGTGAATTTGTGATATTATTGGTAGTGATTGTGTGGTTATTATTATTATTGAAGTGTGTGGTGTGTGTGTGTGTGCAGTGTGTTATTGTGGTGTGTGTGGTGTGTGGTTATTATTGATTGTGGTGTGTGGAGTGTGTGTGGTGTTATTAGCCAGTGTGTGTGTGTGGTGTGTGGTATGTGGTGTGTGGTGTAGTATATGTGTGGTGTGTGATGTGGTGTGTGTGGTGTGTGTGTGGCGTGTGTGGTGGTGTGTGTGTGTGCAGTGTGTGTGTGGTGTGTGTGGTGTGTGGTGTGTGTGGTGTGTGGTGTGTGGTGTGTGTGGTGTGTGTGTGTGGTGTGTGGTATGTGGTGTGTGTGTAGTATATGTGTGGTGTGTGGTGTGTGTGAGGTTATTGTTATTGCGGTGTGTTATTATTGGTGATATCGTTGGTATTGGTGTGTGTGGTGTGAATTATTGTTATTGATTGTGTGGTGTGTTATTATTGCGGTGTTATTATTATTGGTGTGTGGTGTGTGGTGTGGTGTGTGTGGTGTGTGTGTGCAGTGTGTGTGTCGTGTGTGTGGTGTGTGTGTGGTGTGTCGTGTGTGAATTATTATTGGTTATTATTATTATTATTGTGTGGTGGTATTATTGGTGTTATTATTGTGCAGTGTGTGTGGTGTGTGTGGTGTGTGGTGTATTAGTTATTATTGTAGTGTATTATTATTGGTGTGTGTGTGTGGTATTGGTGTGATTATTGTGGTGTGTGGTGTGTGGTGTGTGTAGTGTGTGGTGTGTGGTGTGTGTGTGTGTGTGTGCAGTGTGTGTGTGTGGTATGTGTGGTGTGTGAGGGTGTGTGGTGTGTGTGGTGTGTGTGGTGTGTGTGTGTGTGTGTGGTGTGTGGTATGTGGTGTGTGTGTAGTATATGTGTGGTGTGTGATGTGTGTGTGGTGTGTGGTGTGTGTGTGTACTGCGTGTGATCACGTGCAGCCCCGAGCCCGCAGGCCATGTGACCATCTGCTGGGGCAGGCACGGGCTGCAGGTTGCCTTGCCTGGCTCTGCTCCCAGCGTCCGTGTTCTGAGCTGCTCATTAATCAGCTTCCTCATCTGAAATCGCGAAATCCTCTGAAGCTCAGGTCCTGTGGCCACAGGTACGGGCCAGCACTGGGACAGGCTTTGCCTGTGAGAGGGCTGGTCTGGGGGGACATCTGAACCCAGCTCAGGAACAGCTCACAGGTCCGCCAGCAGGGCTAGACCCTGGGGGAGATCCAGGGCAACAGGGTCCGCCTGGGAGGCTCAGCTCCGGCACTGCCCGGGGCGTCTCTGCCCACACAGGACCATTCCTCTCGCCTGGACGCCTCTTGGGGTTCGCCAAGGTCTGTTCAGAAACTGAGATATGAGGGAGTCGATGCTGCCCAGACCAGCAGTGGGCCGTAAAAGTGTTATTTTGTACCAGAAAAGTCCTTTCTGGGAAAAAAAAAATGTATTCCAAAGTTTGGGTGTGTGAAAATAGCCCCGTGGTGACTGTGGTTTTCCACTAAAGATGCTTTCATCAGACAAACTGTCAACCACGCGAGGGGGGTTATGGAGACACGCAGATAATACCCTAGGCCAGCGTGGCCTGCTGTACTGGCAACCAGGGCCCTGGATGAGCAGCCAGAACCAAAAGCCTCATTTTCTTCGTTTGTAAACTAGAAAACCCTCCATTGACTGTCCCAGGTGGTTGCCAGGATCCAGCCTGGCTAACGATAAGGACCTGTGCGGCTCTGCGGTGTGTTAAGAATCCTTTACCCTCTTATACAGTAGCCTCCCCTTTGTGGTTGCAACAACCTAGGAAGGTTTTCTGTTTTATAGAAAAATTGAGTGCAATGAAATAATCTGTTAAAGTCAAATGTAGGCGGCCGAACCCTGCACCCTGCCAGGAATGAAAACTTGAATGTAATTTATTTTTAAACTGATGATTTAAAGAAAAGAAAAAAAGCAGCAACATTGTAGCCTATAAAATATTTGATTTATCTGAGGCAAAAAAATCTTAAAAATATGACTCCAGAGACTCCCAGGGTTAGGATGCCTAGTTCATAAATTCTCATAAATCCAGTGAGTCCCAGGAGCCTTAGGGCAGCCCCTACACACCCCTATCCCATGTCCCCTGTCACTTGCGGCTCCTTAATACCTCACGGACACCCCCAGAACCACTGGAAGGAAATCCCTGGCTCTGGCCCTGAGAGAATCCTGGGATTTGGAGGGAGAAGGGCTGGAAAAGCAGGACCCCGCTGAGGGAGGCAGCAGTGGAGGTGCCCGCTCCTCAGTGACCTTCTCTCCAACTGTCTGTCGCCTCCACATCAGTCCCCCAACTTTGCCTTCAGGCTTCCTCTCCGCTCTGTTTCCTTGCCTGAAACAATCAATTCACTTGTTACACCTGTTGTAAGAGGAGTCTCTGAAAACTTTTAAGACAAACTGGCAGGGGATTAGTAAGAGTTTGCAGTTTCTTCCCTCCCTCAACTCTGAACGGAGGTGGCCGGCGATGAGAGAATTTGAGGTTTTATTATCGGAGGGAACAGTTGGGTTTGGAAGCATGGGGCACTTTGAGCAGGGAGGACAGGGTGGATGGGGGCCCTTCAGTGGGTCCCAAGCACCGCAGGAAGGACCAGGACGCCTGGAGAGTTGGAATAAGGGAAGCAGTGTGCTCAGAATGCAGAGAGGTGGGCGATGTGGCTCGGCTGTGTGTCCCCACCCAAATCTCATGTTGAATTGTAATTCCGCAGTGTCGGAGGTGGGGCCTGGCAGGAGGTGACTGGATCATGGGGTGGTTTCTAAGGTTTAGTACCATGCCCCGGTGCTGTCTCCCAAGACCTGGTTGTTTAAAAGTGCGTAGCACCACCCGTCCTCAACTTCATTCTCTTCCTCCTGCTCTGCCACGTGAAGAAGGTGCTTGCTTCCCCTTCATTCTTCTGCCATAACTGTAAGTTTCCTGCGGCCGCCCTTCCCAGCCACGCTTCCTGTACAGCCTGCAGAACTATGAGTCCATTCAACCACTTTTCTTCATAAGTTACCCAGTCTCAGGTAGTTCTTTATAGCAGTGCAAGAACAGACTACTAGAGCGGGCACATGCCAACCCCAGGGAAGGCCTGTCTGACATTTTCTCCTGGGGTCCTTCGTGCTTGAGGGGCCCTAGCATGAGAGAGGGCACATTTCTTTCTCCTGTAGTTCTCCTTCCATCTGTACTTCCTGCTTCCATAACACAGAAGTTGGGCCACTGCTGTAGCCCCTGTAGCTCATCCCCACGAGGGGCTCCTGTGGGTTGGCCTGTCACACATGGAAACGTGCGTTCTGAACTCTAGACACCCATGGACACAGAATCTTTGGAATGCAACCTATTCAGACTTTTTGGTTAGTCTGTGCTCAAGCATCCAAACTTTTTTAAAAGTTTGATCAAATTGTTTTTTCCCACTTGTATTCAGTGTATAGAATAACACAACCAGGCTGTCAAAATGAGAAAATACGAAGCTATGATGTACTGGTGTCAGAAGAAGACGAGAGCTATTTTTAAATTTCTACTGAGCATAACAGTATAAAGCTTCTCCTTTCAGTCATGGTGAACTAAGCAATATGGACCAACCCTCTCTTGACAGATAGCTAGAAACTTTTGAAAAAAATACTTAAAAAAAATTTGAATACTGATGGGCTAGTGAGATAGCAAAAATCTACTGGGCCAACATCAGGAAGAAGATAGAAATTCAGACAAATGAACCCAGTATTTGGGGCAATTATTCCTTTGGGAATGATTTTAGTCATGGAAGAGATGGTTAAGAGGTGGAGCCATACATTTTTGCCATTCCGTAGAAATAAAGGACAAAATTTAGAGTCTGAGACACTCCAATTTTGGAGGTGGGGGTCTTAGCAACCCTTCTTCTTTGCATTAGAACTTTATAGAATTACATCTAAGGAAAAAAGATAAGCTGGAAATAGACAAATCATTTCAAGAACTTTTTCAGTTTTCAGATATCTTGATGGTCCAGAAAAATCTCAATTTCTAAAATTAGATTAAGATGATTCCAGATTGTGAATATACCCAGTTGCTTGGTAGTTACCAAAAATTCTCAGAGAAAGAGTGTATCAGCAAATTATTTCTACAAAATTTTTTTTTTTTTTCCCAAATGCAATGTCTAGCATACAATCTAAAATAAGCAAACACACAAAAGGAAAAGACGGTGTGGACAAGAACCCATAGAAACTAGAACAATAAAATTGAACCATCATGGGCTCCAGTTATTGAAATTAACCAGGTAAAGCTTTTATTTTTATTTTATTTTAATTTTTTTTGAGACAGAGTCTCATTTTGTTGCCCATGCTGGAGTGCAGTGGGGTGATCTCGGCTCACTGCAACCTTCGACCCCAGGGTTCAAGTGATTCCCCTACTTCAGTCTCCCAAGTAGGTGGGATTACAGGTATATGCCACCATGCCTGGCTAATTTTCATATTTTTACTGGAGATGGGGTTTTGCCATGTTGGCCAGGCTAGTTTTGAACTCCTGACCTCAAGTGATCCACCTGCCTCGGCCTCCCAAAGTGCTGGGATTACAGGCATGAGCCACTGTGCCCAGCCAACCAGGTAAAGCTTTTAAATAGGCGAGACCGTTAAACTATTTTAGAAACACATGACAGATTTGAAAAAGTTCATATACAAATTTAAGAACTGCAATATATAATTTTGAAATTAAGAACTCAATGGATGGGTTTAACAGAACATTAGGCCAGCTAATAAGAAAATTAGTGAACTTGAAAATGAATTAAAAGAAATTATCCAGGCCTGGCACAATGGCTCACACCTGTAATCCCAGAACTTTGGGAGGCTGAGGTGGGCAGATCACTTCAGGTCAGGAGTTCCAGACTAGCCTGGTCAACATGGTGAAATCCCATCTCTACCAAAAATATGTTTTAAAAAATTAGCCAGGCCGGGCGCGGTGGCTCAAGCCTGTAATCCCAGCACTTTGGGAGGCCGAGACGGGCGGATCACGAGGTCAGGAGATCGAGACCATCCTGGCTAACACGGTGAAACCCCGTCTCTACTAAAAAATACAAAAAACTAGCCGGGCGAGGTGGCGGGCGCCTGTAGTCCCAGCTACTCGGGAGGCTGAGGCAGGAGAATGGCGTGAACCCGGGAGGCGGAGCTTGCAGTGAGCCGAGATCCGGCCACTGCACTCCAGCCTGGGCGAAAAAGAAAAACCCCCCCCCAACCTGTTGAGTAAAAAAAAAAAAAAAAAAAAAAAATTAGCCAGATGTGGTGGCTTGTACTGTAATCCCAGCTACTCAGAATGCTGAGGCAAAAGAATACCTTGAACCTGAGAGGTGGAGGTTGCAGTGAGCCAAGATCGTGCCACTGCACTCCAGCCTGGGTGACTGCGAGACTCTGTCTTAAAAAAACAAAACAAAACAAAAACTATCCAGAATGAAGCATGGATGGGGACATAAAAATTGAACATTCAAAAGAGGTGTTAAAAAACGTAGAAGATACTGTAAGAAGTTTTAAAAAATATTTACTGGAGTCTGAAAAGGAGAGGTGGAAAAGAATACTCAGAAACAATACTTGAAAAAATACTGGTTAAGAAAAAAATTTTATACTGAAGAAAGGCATTTAAGACTCAATATTTCTCTCTAGGCATTGCTTTGCTGCATTCCACAATACCTAAAATGTAAGAATAAAAGTGACTTAAAATAAAATCATGGAAAAAACATAACATGGCAATACTGAGAAAAAGAAAGCTAATGTACATATACTAATATCAGACAAAATTGACTTTAGACATGAAATTATTGGAGACAAATCTATTAGAGACAAAGAAGGATGCTTTGTTCACCAGGAAGATATAACAATTCTAAATTCGTTATATTTTCATTCTATTATACATATACATACATATATAGGTATGTAGGAGGATTGCTTAAACCTGGGAGGTGGTGGCCACAGTAAGCCATGATTGTGCCACTGCATTGCAGCCTGGGCAACAGACCAAGACCTAGTTTCAAAAAAAGAAGTTAGAACAAAAACAAATACAAACAAAGTAGAAGGAAGGAAAAAAAGAACAGAAATAATAGAAAACAAATATACAATAGAAATATACTTACCAAAATTAATAATAAGAAATGAAATGTGAGTAGTTTTACACCATTAAAGACAGGATTAAACCATCTCAGATGAGGAAAAAGGCATGAATAAAATTCAATGTACACTTGTAATTTAAAAAAAAGGACTCTTAGTGAATTAGACTACAATGAAAGTTCTTTAATCTGACTAAATATATGCCCCAAAACCTACAGAAACCATCATAATTAAAAGTGAAATGTTCCTTTGAGGCAATGATGGCTGCTCTTCCTGCTTCTGAGTAAGATTGTACTGGAAGTCCTAGCCAGTGTTGACTTTTTCTGAGACGTCAACCAACCCGGGGGAATTCCTTTCTAAGAAATCCCCTTTGAGTGACTGGCTCTGAAGAAGTTGGTCTTGCTCTCATCCAAGTGCAGCTTTGTGGTTGGGCTGGGTGTGGTTACATGGCTGCTGTGGCCAATAAGCTGTGCAGCTTTGTGGTTGGGTGGGGTCACATGGCTGCTGTGGCCAATGAGCTGTGAGTGCAGGTAATGTGCATCAGAGGTCTCGGTCCCTGAGGCATGGTCTCTTCCAACCTTTAAGGTGGTGGCTGTTTCATTAGGCTGGATCCCAGAGTGAGAGAAAAGCCCCCAAAACTACTGCAGTACACATGGAGCATGAATGAGAAATAACATAAATCTTTCTTATTATACACCAGAGATTACGGCACTGAGACAGAGGGCTGTGGACGCCACGGCAGCTCCAGCCTGGATGCTAATCTGCCATGTTGGTTGATACGTGGCCCACCCAAATCTGTGGCCCACCCAAATCTGATCTCAAATAGTAATCCCCACGTGTTGAGGGAGGGACCTGGTGGGAGGTGATTGGATCATGGGGACAATTTCTCCCATGCTGTTCTCATGATAGTGAGTGAGTTTTCATAAGATCTGATAGTTTATAAGTAGCAGTTCCCCCTTCATTCTCTCTCTTTCCTGCTGCCATGTATGATGTGCCTTACTTCCCCTTCACTTTCCACTATGACTGTAAGTTTCCTGAGGCCTCCGTAGCCATGTGGAACTGTGAGTCAATTAAACCTCCTTTGTCTGTAAATCACCCAGCATCGGGTAGTATCTTTATAGCCGTGTGAGAAAGGACTAATATATTGGTGTTGATGAAGAGTCAAACTCTAAAATATGTGAAGAGATTTATTCTGAACCAAATATGAGTTACCATGGCCTGTGACACAACCTGAGAAGGTTCTGAGAACATGTGTTCAAGGTGGTCTGAGTGCAGCTTGGTTCCATACATTTTAGGGAGACATGAAACATTAATCAAATAAATGAAAGATGTACATTGGTTTGGTCTGCAAAGGTGGAACAATGGGAAGGTGGGGGCTTCCAGGTCATGGGTAGATTCAAAGATTTTCTGAATGGCAATCCGTTCAAAGAGTTAAGTTACTGTTGAAAGACTTAGGAATGTCTAGGTTAAGATAAGGGTTGTGGAAACAAGGGATTTATCATGTAGCCTCCAGGTAGCAGGCTTCAGAGACAGTAGATTGTAAATGTTTCCTATTAGACTTAAAAAGTTTGTTCTGGAAACCAAAAATAAAATTTGAAGGCCCCTTCAACCATCTGAATGGACTTCCTCCTAGGCCATGGCATTCTAAATTTAACCTGAAAGACTGGTTTAGGCCATGACAGGAAGTGGGGGTCAGACATGCCTCATTGTATCCACCAGCATGAACATCAACACAGACCTTAAGTCTGGTAAGAAACATTTAAGTCTATTCTCTCTGAAGCCTGCTACCTGGAGGCTTCATCTGCATGATAAAACTTTGGTTTTCACAACCCCTTATCATACCCAGACATTCCTTTCTATTGCTAACTCTTTCAACCAACTGCCAATCAGAAAATGTTTAATCTACCGATAACCACCCAACCCCTGAGCTTCAAGTTGTTCCACCTTTCCGGACTGAACCAATGTGTTTCTTTTTTTTCTTTCTTCCTTTTTTATGAGATGGAGTTATACTCTGTCACACAGGCTGTACAATGGCGGAATTTCGGCTCACTGCAACCCCCACCTCCCAGGTTCAAGTGATTCTCCTGCCTAAGCCTCCTGAGTAGCTGGGATTACAGGTGCCCGCCACTACACCTGGCTAATTTTTTTTTTTTGTATTTTTAGTAGAGATGGGGTTTCAGCATGTTAGTCAGGCTGGTCTCAAACTCCTGACCTCAAGTGATCCTCCCTCCTTGGCCTCACAAAGTGCTGGGAATACAGGTGTGAGCCACCATGCCCGGCCCCAACTTATTTCTTAACTATATTTGATTGATGTCTCATGTCTCCCTAAAATGTATAAAACCAAGCTGCACCCTGACTCCTTTGGGCACGTGTTCCCAGGATTTCCCTAGGGCTGTGTCACAGATCATTGGTCACTCATATTTGGTTCAGACTAAATCTCTTCAAATATTTTACAGAGTTTGATTCCTTTTGTCACCAGTTGTATCAGTAATGCCAAAAGGGAGGAGGGGATAATGAGGTATGTCTGGCTCCTGCTTCCCATCACAGCCTGAACTAGCCTTTCAAGTTAACTTTGGAATGCCCTTGGCCAAGAGGAGGCATTCATTCAGATTGTTGGGGGGCTTAGAGTTTTATTTTTGGTTTACATTGGCTTATGATTAACATTCTGGGAAGGCCTCTAAGATTTCCAGTTTATCTCCCATTCCCTGTGTAAGAGCAGCTACTCACTGTAAGTCCTGCCCTTAGGTCAAACAACCTTGACATTATCATACTTCAACCATCCGGCACATTCCTTCTGAACCACTCCTCCCTATGCTATATAAGCTCTGCCTCTGGGGCTGAGGGCTAGGGATCCACCATCTCATCTCGCTGCCACCTGAAACACAGATATGGCTTCTCTTTGTAAGTCCCTATGAAACATTTCTTTCTAAGAAACTCAATGTGTCAGCCTCTCAACTTCTTTGGACTTTGGGGCTGGTTGGCATAGACCTGCCCACTGTAAAACGTGGGCTGAGAGACCAAGAAATGTGCAAAGGGAATGAAGCATCTGTGGGAGAAATCCCAGGCAGCATGGGTCACCTTTTAGATGCATGTGTGTGAGTGCAGTGATGCCTCTAAAATGCTGGCATGCTGAAAGCAATCATTAGCTGAGAGCCGCCCATCACCCAGCGGTAAGGAAGGGTGGTGAGCAGCTACTGCTGTGGACGGCTGCTTCTAGGGGGTGCCTCTTTGGTGATGGAGCTCAGCCAGCAGCAGAGGCAAAGTAAAAGGGCTTTGGTAGGAATTACAATTGGGAAAAGGTTTTTAAAAGAGCTTGGCAGTCAAAAGCTAACTTGGTTCAATCTGCCATGTGGGTTGTATATGTGTGCATGCCTATTGCTTACTGCTTTTTTTTTTTTTTTTTGAGTCAGAGTCTTGCTCCGTCACCCAGGCTGGAGTACAGTGGTGACCTCTCGGCTCACTGCACCTCCACCTCCCAAATTCAAGCAATTCTCCTGCCTCAGCCTCCAGGGTAGCTGGGACTACAGGTGCCCGCCACTGTGCCTGTCTAATTTTTGTATTTTTAATAGAGTCAGAGTTTCACCATGTTGACCAGGCTGGTCTTGAACCCCTGACCTCAGGTGATCCACCCACCTCAGCCTCCCAAAGTGCTGGGATTACAGGCTTGCACCACTGTGCCTGGCTCGCTTATTGCTTTAAGGCCTCTGCTTTCTGTAAAACTTCTCAGTCGACTGAACCCTGTTTCTCTGTTTGCTTCTGTCTGTCCCTCTTTCCTCTTGCAACCCCCAATGACACATGAGGGACCTAAACAAGGAAATTTCTGACAGCCTAGGATCCTTGGGGAACTGGGAAAAGGCACCAGTCTCCTCTCTTTGGGAGGAACCTGTTTTTCCTCGTGGCATCCTAAGTTGTAAGCAGACAGGTTCCCCTCAGGTCTAGGACTGTGCTCTCTTGTACTGTGTTACTGGGCTCGTTGACTGTTTGTAGGGCACTAGAGACTGCTTGGCACTGTGAGAGGACTTGACCTCGATGTGTGTGATGGCTGGTGGTTGATGGCGGGTGAAAGCCACAGTGTTGGAGGTGGCTTAGGATAGTCGTGCCCTGGAAACCGTCATTGCTATGGGGGCTACTTGGGTCTTTGCACGTTTGAAAAAGAAAGTCATGGTTTAGGTCCTAAAATCTGCATGCTTTCTTGGTCCTGGTCCTTAAAGGGCTCAACCCTAAAGCCAGTAATCTAATTAAGAAACAAGCTAAATTGAAAAGACCGCCAATCTAACGAATCAGCCTTCAAAACGCTCTGTAAAGGAAATGTACATCTTTAGGGGGAATCTCCATTTGTAAGGGCATCTCTATCTTTGTACTGAAACCACTAGAAACTTTATCTACGGAGAAGACAATGGCTTAACGTTTACATAACAGATCTTGCTTTTGCTTAGATTGAAGTTCTGTTCCTTTCCACCTGTTTCCCCAGAGTCCTGTCTTAGGAGATGCAGATTTAGAATTTTCTCCCTAACATTTGTTTAGGCCATGAAACAGGCAATCGAGATATTAACAGTCTAAAGTGAGGGAGAATATTTAAAAGATGGCAAAAGAAAAATCTTATTAAATGTGTAAGATCTGCTGCTGTGTCTGCTACGTCTACATATGTGTCATGCGTATGTGATACTTCACTACTGTAGAAAGTAAAAAGTTCCTCTTCAAAGTTTCCCTTCTTGTTAAAGAATAAATCATAAGTGTTAGAAATAATAGTTTCTTTTAAAGACTAACTTTCTTCAAGCCTCCTTGCTTTGTGCTAATAACTCTTTGTTAAGCCCTATCCTATGTAGCTGTTGGACATGCTCTCAGGCATGTTCCAGTTCACAGCCTATGCCCCTTCCTTATTTGGAAATGTTATTGCTTCTTTAAATCTTTTGTAAGCAACTTCCTCCTTTCCTTTGCTCTCCCTTGCCTTTACCTAGTTAAGAAAGTTTTAGGTTGTTAGCAAGTGAAGTGTCAGTTTAGGCTGTGAGGTTCAGCTCCAGCCAATGGATGCAGGACACAGCAGTAAGGATGACCAAAATCCGTAAGGGACAAATACATCTGCTTTTCCTTTCTTAGGTGTACTCTTGTGGCAAGACTGCTGGTGAGTGTACCCTTTCTGCAGAAAGTGAAAATTGCCTTGCTGAGAGAATTAAATTTATGTTCAAGTGCTATTTCTTATTTTATTTTATTTACTTTTTGAGACGGAGTCTCGCTCTTTTACCCAGGCTGTAGTGTAGTAGCACGATCTCTGCTCACTGCAAGCTCCATCTCCTGGGCTCACGCCATTCTCCTGTCTCAGCCTCCTGAGTAGCTGGGACTACAGGCTCCCACCACCATGCCCGGTTAATTTTTTGTATTTTTAGTAGAGACGGGGTTTCACTGTGTTGGCCAGGATGGTCTCAATCTCCTGACCTCGTGATCTGCCCACCTCGGCCTCCCAAAGTGCTGGGATTACAGGCATGAGCCACTGGCCCGGCCCTCAAGTGCTATTTCTTTATGGCACCAGGGAACAAGCATTTTGCATTCCTAACACTACCAAAATATATGAAAGAGAACATTTACATGCTTAAATCAAATATTTTATCAGAAAAAAAGATGCTAGCTTGAATGCCTTTTAGCGCACGCGATTTTGGTAATCTTTGGTAAATAAAACCAGTTTCAAAATTCTCTTCAGGAATTTAAGATCTTAAAGTCATGTTATATTAAATTAATCCTAGGGTTTTCAGCAGAAATTGGGATTACTTAGAGGGTGTTTGGTAAAGGTTATAAAAGTGTGATTTTTGCTGAAAGGAAAAGCAATTTTATCTAGAATATTTACAGATTGTTTCAAAATGAAAAGAAGAGAGTGCTGGGTTGGGCCTTGGGGCTGGACCAAGCTCAGATCTGGGTCTGTCTGAGCTCAGATCATCAGCCTCAAAGCTACCCACAAAGGGGAAAATTATGCCAGGAACAAAAGAAATTACCTTTGAGACCTGTAGTTACCAAGAAGACAGTCAATGTGGGGGAAGGGAAAAACCAAGCAACTGTTGAAACTAGAGGGGAGTGTGAAGGAATTGTTCCATTTTGTACGTCTGGATCATCAGCTCCCTGGAGAACCTTTATGAAAATGGATTGTGAGCGTGACTAATTTGGGAGCAGTGTCTCTGGTTTAAAATGCTGCAGAGGGGAAGAGCATGTTTGGGTTGACGCAGGACCCATACTCACCACTGAACAATTGCAGCTGGGTATATACAATCCAGACACACAGGAGGGTATTCCTGAGGGAGCAGCCAGCCTGGGGGACCAGGTAAAAGGCACTGGAAGGTCTGTTTACCCTGAGAAGGGGACAGTCTGATTCCACTATAAATGCCAAGTGCAGCACCTCAGATGAAGCAGCTGGCTTCTTCTCATGGGTCTTACAGATGCTGATAAAACCACAAGGTTAGTTAAGAGCAGGGAAAAGGCAAAAGGAACAGTCAGAATCCATCAAAGGGAAGTGGAAATTTTAAAATGGTTATTTAAAAATAAGGCAAATAGGCCAGGTGCAGTGGTGGCTCACTCCTGTAATTCTAGCACTTTGGGAGGCTGAGGCGGGTGGATCACCTGAGGTCAGGAGTTGGAGACTAGCCTGGCCAACATGGTGAAACCCCGTCTCTACTAAAAAAAAAAAAAAAAAAAAAAATTAGCCAGGCATGGTGGCAGGTGCCTATAATCCCAGCTACTCAGGAGGCTGAGGCAGGGAATCACTTGAACCCAGGGGGACGGAGGTTGCAGGGAGCTGAGATCTCGCCACTTCACTCCAGCGTGGGTGAAAGAGTGAAACTGTCTCAAAAATAAATAAATAAATAAAAATTTAAAAACTAAAATAAAAATAAGGTAAATAAATTTCTAAAAATCGATAGATGAAGCTAAGAGGAAAGAGGAGAGAGTCCTGGGGCTTATCCCAGCAGGGTGGCAATCTTTAGATAATTACTAAGAAATGGAATGAATTGAGGACTAAGTTCTTATCTTTTATCTTGCCCAAACTCCTACTTAAGGGGTCTGGGGAGTCATGTTCTACAAACCATAAATTCTCATCAGATGGGTTTTATTTAACCCTGTATATTGTGACTTACTTTTCAATCTGACTCTGGCATAACATTATGAGACAAGGAAAAAAATATTTAACCCCAAAATACATTTTCTTGCCATCCCTTGAAATTGCCCTGCAAAGTCTCTTGTGGGAAAAATCCACATTCTATAGAGATTCCCCTTCCCACTTTGTTTTCCTTCATTTCTTTCCAGATCCAGGAGATAATCAACTAAGAGCCAGGTACCCTTTTAGGTCCGATATGAAACATTTTACAATCTGCTCTCTCTCTGAAGTCTGCTATCTGAGAGATTCCTCTGCACAATAAAACCTGGTCGCCACAATCCTTTACCTTAATCTCAACATTCCTTGCCATTGATCCCACGTCTTCAGATTAACTCAACCAATTGTCAACCAGAAAATGTTTAAATTTACCTATAGCCTGGAAGGCCCGGCTTTGAGTTGTCCTGCCTCTCTGAACCAAACCAATGTGTTTCTTAAAGGTATTAGATTACTGTCTCTTGCCTCCCTAAAATCTATAAAACCAAGCTGTGCCCCGACCACCTTGGGCACATGTTCTCAGGACCTCCTGAGGGCTGCGTCACGGGCCATTCGTCACTCAGATTTGGCTCAGAATAAATCTCTTCAAATATTTTATAGAGACTGACTCTTTTTGGCACAGAATAAAATGGAAATTGATGGAGTTAAAATAAAGGTCTTTTTTTTTTTTTCTTTTGAGATTTAGTCTTGCTCTGTTGCCCAGACTGGAGTGCAGTGGTACAATCTCGGCTCACTGCAACCTCAGCCTCCTGGGTTCAAGCGATTCTTTTGCCTCAGCCTCCTGAGTAGCTGGGACTACAGGCATGCGGCACCACACCCGGCTAATTTTGTATTTTTGGTAGAGACGGGGTTTCTCCATGTTGGTCAGGCTGATCTCAAACTTCTGACCTTAAGTTATTCACCCACCTTAGCCCTCCAAAGTTCTGGGATTATAGGCGTGAGCCACCACACCCAGCCAAAACAAAGGTCTTAACACTGTCAAAAGTTGGGTGAACCGAAGGAAGCCTCCACTGGCCCCACAATGTTAAAGCGCCCCAAACCAGTTTTCTGTATTTATCCCAGATTGGATAAATTTAAAAAAAAAACATCAGAGGGCAAAGATTGCAATGAGTAAGCTGAGGGCAATGCTGATGCCGGTAAGTCCAGATTAAAGGTTGACAAGAGAGACCCTTGGCTCAACCCCTGTTGGGAACCTAAATCTTTTTTACAAGAGAGGGAAAAATGGCCTGGGGGGTTGAAAAAAGAAGTTTCTGGTGCTGTTACAGGTGTAATTAGACACTCATTAGCAGGGGTAGGAGAGAGCTCTTCTCCCACCCGCTAGGAATGTGGTTTGCCATCACCACAGGTGATGGTTTGACAATGATCACACTGCCTCTCTAAAAGGGCTAAATTGGCAGCCGGCACCAGCGAGAGGCCATTTCCTGATGGTCTACACCTGTTGCACTACCGTGTTCATTCAATGCCGGCGCCAGGGAGAAGCAACTTCCCGGCCGTGTGCATTAAGGGACAAAATGGTGGAATGTGAGCTTCCGGGGCACACTACAGGAAAAGGGAAGAAAGCCTCAGAGGGGCATGCATACAACTTCCTAATCACACTGTGTGTGCTCACCTCCCAAAGGTAAGGAGGGCACTGTGTATGCGGGCAGCCCACCCGAAGGGAAGAACCATGGGAAAGGGGCCAGCCTGGAAAGTCCTAGGATCACGGTTAAATACTGCATTTGACCTTCATGTCAGGACCATGAAGAGACCCACTTGGGTCTCTTCCAAGCATACGTTCCTTTCTTTCTTGTTCTAAAGCCCTTTAAAAGAAACTTCCACTCCTGCTCTGAAAGTTGCCTTGGTCTCTTTCTGCCTTATGCCCCTCAGTCGAATTCGTTCCTCTGAGGAGGCAAGACTTGAGGTTGCTGCAGACCTGTACAGCTTCGCCGTCAGTAACTCGGTTACCTTCCACTGGTGACATATCCGGCACCATGAGACTCGGATATTTTCCACCCCTAACATACTTGGTGGCATGACTTAGATACGTTCCCTGGTGGTGAGAGAGCTCTGTGCCTCACCTTCTTTGGCTGGAGGCATCCGACCCCGGTGCATGGTTTTCCTTCTCCTCACTCTCTCTCCTGCTCACTAACCAAACCCCAGAACAATTCCTCTTGGCCATTAGTGACTCTGCTCCCCTTGGCTGATATCTCAGCTCACTCTGATGGCTGGCTCGCAGGTGTGAGAAGGACTTTAGGGTCTGCACCAAGCAGATTAGAGGCACTCAATGACCCTCCTAGTGAGAGGCTTGTGAGAATGGTGAGGCTAAGGCCTAAAAACCATGCAATATCTGGGGTTTCCTCGACTTTTTCTTTTCAACTAAAATTGGCTCTTTTCCCAAACCCTGCACCCCCCCCCCCCCCCCATTCTCCTGTTTATTCTCTGTGTGTTCTGAAATGGCCTTCAGCACTCACTGGATGTTCCACCTTGGGGCAAGCCTGACTCTTTGCTTTCACTTTGCCTGCTACGTGACTTCTAAACACTTCCTGTTGCCTGCGTGCCCACGGCTCTCTGCGTTTGTGCGGCAGTGAAGACACGGGCTCCCTTGCAGATATCCTGAGGTTTACATTTGTTTCTCCCAGCTCAAATGACCTTCAATCCTTCCCCTGCCTGCTGGCACACGGCTGGGACAGATGCTAATTGGAACTCTGACTCTGCCAGCTTCTTACAACTCACCATGTGCTTTTCGTTCCTGTTATGCCCCAGGACTAGGTTTTCGGATGGCTTTTAAAAGCAGCTTGTCCACCTGTATAGGGCTTTGCTCTGGCCCTTTTAGGATCTTACCCTCTTGCCTTTTAAGCTAGCACCACTTTGGGAGGAGGAGAAATTCTTCCCCCAAGCCCCAAGTCCTCTGGAAGTTAATGCTTTATGTCCACAGGGCGAATAAACGTTGCCTTCTTGAATGCAAGGGCTGCTGTTTTTCTGAGCATATGAAGGCATTCCATGAGTATTCCTCCCGCTTCCTTCCACTTCCTCCCATAGCCTCCATTTCTCTAATTACTTACACACCCTTCTCAATGTGCATCAAGACCTTCAAGGTTGTATTCCAAGGGAAGGGGGAGGAAGTCCAGTCCCTGTGGCAGTTAATGGAGAAACAGGCTTCTAAGAAAAGAGATAATCATTATATTACTAGAATCCTCTGAGTAAGGGTCACTATAATGTCATGGGGACAGGAATACAGGCTGGCCCAAGGCCGAAGAGGCAAGAGATCCACAGGACAGAGATGAAGGGGGGTCCCAGGCTAACAGATTACCATTGGAACAGAGATGAAAGGCTAGGGCATACATGGTGAGGACCAGTACATTCCGGAACCCCATGGATGGACAGGGGCCCACTGTTCACTCCAACATCTCCTCTGTTCTCAAGTGGGTAATTGTGATGAGATGGGACGATGGGTACACGGTAAAGACTGGTCAAGTCCAGAACCCAAGATGATGGGGATGCCCCATTTTGGATGATAAGAAGAAAGGAGAGATGCTTCTTTTTCCTTTTGTCCTCTTTTTCCTTCTCTGTCCTCTGTTTGCACATGGCAGATGGGTAATCATGTCTGCATACCACAGGACATGCCCCTTGGATACATCCCCCCCAAACTTGGAAAAGTTTAATTTCCCCAAACCTTAAAAAACTAATTCTCCTTTGTAATACTGTTTGGCTTAAAAATGAACTGGGAGGAAATTACAAAAGTCAGCCTTGGAACCCAGTACCTGTGTGTAAGAGGTCCTCGGATTAGCCTCTTAAGTCTTTTATAACCAAGAGTAGAGTAAGGAGGACAGGACTAAGCCTGGTGGGTGGGACAAATGGCATCCCCTCCCTCCAAAAGAAAAAATTCACACTTTATATTATTTAAGGACCAATTACCATTCTTCCACTGGTCCCTGGTAACATCTGGATACCCCACACCTCTTTGGGGCAAAAATATACTCTCTAAGATTGGTGCTCGCTTAATATTCACCCAACCTCTGAATTCACCTTTCTCTCTAATAGCCCTATTTATCCCAGGAAAGCTACCTAAATCATTAACCAAAAGCTTCAACCTGGACAGTCCTACCTCAGAGGTATACAAATAGCCCACACTGACTTGAACAAGCCCTAGCATAAATCTAACCAAGTAATCTCTTGATGGGGGATAACTTCTACAGTATGCCCACAACCTCCTCATCTGCTGTCCCTTCACAGGATGCCAGGGTCACTAGGGGTGCCCAGGGAAAGGGAACCTAGAAGCCTGTCCTGCCAGCAAAAGGGTAAAAATTCTTGCCGGCCAGCCTCCTGACTTCCCTCTCTGTGCAAACTGATTGTAGGAATGGTAAAAATCACTGTATTCTCTGCCCCTCCATGACCAACTTCTGACTTTACTTCTTGAATTTTCCTTTCTTGGAGCTACCTTTGTAGACTCTAAATCTTGTAAAAACTGCTTACCACCTTGCTGAAAATACCTCATATACTCGTGGCTAAGTCATAACATTAGTTAAGGCTTATTCGTTTCACCTGTGAGGTTACTGTTGGCAAAGTTCAAAAGCCAGAAATATTGGCCGTTCTTACTACCTGGCTAAAGTTGGGTAATAAGAGACTTAAAGGTTTTGTTTTAAGAGCATTACGGTTAAAATGGGCTTAATTAAAAGCAGATATCCAAGCTATACATATATTTAAAAGGTCTTTGTTTTTTTTTCTCTTCTTGAATCTTATTTTTTTTCTGGAAAAAAAAAAAAGGTTTTTTTCTTCTCAGTCAACTGATTGTTTTTCTCCATTTTGTCTTCTTGCCACTCTTGATGCACACGTGAGAGTACCCAAGATAATTTCTAACAGCTTAGGTCTCCTTGGGAAAAACAGGAGGTGCCACAGACCCCCCTTTTGGGAAAAACCTCTGTTTTCCTCATGGAACCCCAGGAATTGGAAGTGGATAGATCCCTCTCAAAACCTGAGGCTCTGTTTTCTTTGCATTGTGTTACTTGATGTTTTTTGACTTTTGGCAGTAGCAGAAATTACTTCACATTATGAGAGAAGTTTGGTCATAACTAGGTAGCTAATAGAATTTTATGGATGGCTAATGGCAGTTTTGGGGGGAATACTCAGCTCTTTGACGTTTGGATTAGAGAAGCACGCTCTCAGCCACCTGGAAGATATGGAAACGTCCCCCCTCCTCCACTGAGAGATAAAACCTCTCTAGGAAATGGGCTGATTCCCTCTTTCTTGGGATCCAGGATCTGGTATAAAATGGGACTCCTAATTTTGGGGAGCTGTTTTTGCCTTCCAGGTGCGCCTGTTTATTAGGCACTGGAAGCTGCATGCTTTCCCAGCCCTGTTTGTGGAAGAACTCCACCCTGGAGCCAGTAATCCAATTAAGAAACTTAAAAACTACTGGCAAATAAAAAATCTTACAACTACTGAATCTGCTGTTTGTCCATGTATTTATATGTGTTGTGTGTGTGATGTTTATGTAAAAGAACTCTAATTGGTTTAAAAAATAAGGACTTAAATATTGTCAGAAAAATAAAACTAATGCCTCTTAGTTCTTGTAACTTAAATAATCTTTGGGGAATAAAGACAGTTTTAAAGATTATTGGTAAAATAAAAATATCCTCAAAAATTTAGACATTTGGTCTAAATTATGCAAGTCAGATATTAGGTTTGCTAAATGTTTTAAGGTCATAAACTGTGTCTTTGGATTTTGAAAATAGTTTAGCCTGATTTACAGCTAGGTAAGGCTTGGGGACAGGTGGAGTTAGCCACACCCCTAGCTATGCTGGAAAGAATCAGATCTTATCTACACTTCTCTCTGGTGTCCTAGGCTCCAAACCTAGTACATAATTAAAATTACTTACTAACCAGGCTTTTTACCAAAGTTGCTAAGAGTTCTTTCTTTGGTCTGTATTTGTGTAAATATGTCATTGGTATGTTTTCCAAAATTATGGAATTCTGATATAACTTAGTGTATATTATTAATAATTAGAATTGTTATCTAAAATTGTTGTGTGCCACAGAGGTAACACATTTTCTTGTCAATTGTGTCTTTAACTGTGGGTGCCCTAAGACTTTTTGTCATCCACAATTATTATTTTAATCCTCTTTAAATGTCGGTTTTATAATCAGCTACAGAACTCTAATAGGTGTTCTTAAATGCAAGTTTCTGATAACTTTGGAGATTGTGACATTAGAATAAAGCAAAAAAACCTTTCAGGACTCTAATGGAGAGGTAAAATATTCATGAATATCAAACAGAACAGGAGTTAATGGAATGGATTGAACTAAGAAGACTGAAGTAATCCTTTTTGACTTTTTAACTTAAAATGTCACTAATCTTTGTGGTTTTTCAGAGCCAAAAAAAACTTTTCTTTTGAGCTATTTACAGCTTTTAACAATTGAGTAAAATACTTCTGTGAAAAAACTTGGAGCCTATTTGATTCTCTCTATCTGATTTCTCTAGAATTTGGGAACTATTTGTGAGTATTCTAAACTTATGGTAATATAGTTATTTACGTAAGTGCAATAAGAATGGTGTTTTTTGTTTGTTTTTGTTTTCTATTTTTTGGTTTTTTTTTGGCAAGAGGATGCAGTTGGAGAAACTGGTTATTTTACCAAGGCTTTGACTGGAATGGCATGCTTTCCTTTAAGGAATCAAACCTGACTTGTAGAGCCAATAAAATCCCCTTGGGAAAACTGGCCTCATACCTTGTCTACACACTCTCTGTACAGATTTCCTAACCTGCAATGAGTAAAGAATGTCACTTTCTAACAGGCCCAGGAGCCCCAAGTTATTTTGGAACCTCAAGAGGAGAGAAAATTTCCCAACTCACAGGTATTTGAGGGTACAAAATCATAGCTGGGCTTGGCTTTAAAAAAGTCTTATCTGAGATTCCTTATGAAACAGAGTTCCATCAAAGCCAATTTGAAAAGCGTATGTGAAACGTAATTATTCTTGCTGTGCTATATGCAAGTAATCAGGTCAAGAATAATAAGACTGAAGTTTATTCTGCAAACAAATTAGTCCTGTCATATTTGTTTTCAACAAAAATGAGGACTAGAGAGAGAAAAATTATGTTTCAAAAATTATAGTACCTACTATTAGATTCTAGTCTAATAGTACCTACTATCAGATTATAGTCTCCTCAGTTGTTTCTAAGTTTTTGTCTGCATTTTATACTAACCCTGCTTATTCCCATGAGCCAACCAGTGATCTCTGCCTGCAGCTAAGAAGAAACAAAAGGGATTGGCCATCAAGCTCCAGATGATCCTCAGTGAGTGATATCATCCTCTCAATATTCAAGAGATTCCTTTCTACATAGGACCCCTAGACTGCCATCAGTGAGGCAGGAAGGAGGCAAAATCCTGCCCCTGTCTGCCTTGGACTTGGATAGACACTGCTTTCACCAATCCTTGGAGTCACCCTTCTACCCTATCAGCTAGCCAAGACCCAGAGAACCACCACTGCCCCTTTGTCAGTGGGAAGCAGTCACAGAAGACTGACCTTCATCCATTTCTCCCAAAGATTTGCAGTCTTGGGCTGTTGAGGGGGAAAAGGTGACAGGCATGAGTGGGGCAGGAGAGGGCTCTCCCCCATCCCCTAGGAATGTCAGGTGATGGTCCAGCAATTATCACATTGCGTGTCTGAAATGGATAAATTGGCAGCTGGCACCAGGTAGAGTCCATTTCCTGATGCTCCACACCTGTTACAGTAAAGTGTTCATTGAATACAAGCACCAGGGAGAAGCAACTTCCTGGCCATGTGCATTAAGAGACAAAATGGTGGACTGTGACCTTCCAGGGGCACATCACAGGAAAAGGGAAGAAAGTCTCAGAGGGGCATGCCTACAGCTTCCTCATCACACTGTGTGTGCTCACCTCCCAAAGGTAAGGAGGGCACTGTGCATGCAGGCAGCCCACCCGAAGGGAAGAACCATGGGAAAGGAGCCAGCCTGGAAAGTCCTAGGATCACGGTTAAACACTGCACTTGACCTTCATGTGTCTACTTGGGTCTCTTCCAAGTGTATTTTTCTTTCTTTCCTGTTCTAAAGCCTTTTAAAAGAAACTTCCATTCCTGCTCTGAAAGTTGCCTCAGTGTCTTTTTCTGCCTTGCACCCCTCAGTCTAATTCTTTCTTCTGAGGAGGCAGGAATTGAGGTTGCTGCAGACCCGTAAGGACTCACTGCTAGTAACTCGGATACTTCTACTGGTAACATATTTGGTACCAAGAGACTCGGATATTTTCCACCCCTGATAGGACCACAGCATACAAAAGAAAAGTTGATAGGATTGTGTAAGTTGAAATGTTTAAACAGGCTTTATGCAAAGCCGTTGTGACTCCCTTGCCAAAATGTTTTATGAAAGTGGGTCTGGTATCTAACTGTGGGGCATTTCTCCTGCTTAGTACTATAAAACTGAAGGCACGTAGATCCACCCTTTGAGCTATGTTAATTGGAAATGCTAAATGGGAATGTGAAAGGAAAATAATGGGACCCCAAAATCATTAAGCTAAAGGGAAAAGTCAAGCTGGGAACTGCTTAGAGCAAACCTGCCTCCCAATATATTCAAAGTCATCCCTTTGCTCACCGAGATAAGTGCATATCTGATTGCTTCCATTAGAAAGGCTAATCAGAAACTCAAAAGAATGCAACCACTTGTCTCTTATCTACTGATGACCTGGAAGCCCCCTCCCCGCTTCAAGTTGTCCCACCTTTCTGGACTGAACCAATGTACATCTTACATATATTGATTAATGTGTCATGTCTCTCTGAAATGTATAAAACCAAGCTGTGCCCCAACCAGCTTGGGCACATGTTGTCAGGACTTCCTGGGGCTGTGTCATGGGCACATGTCTTTAACTTTGGTAAAATAAACATCCCAAATTGCCTGAGACCCATTTCAGATATTTGGAGTTCACAGGAACTAGTACGATTGCTGGAACCCACAGAGTGTAGAGTAGAAGTTGGAGTGCTGGTTGAGACACATTCTCCATTTGACAGCCCTTTGTGTAGTGTTTACAGGGGTTTATGGCAAAAGCCTGTGAGCACCTCCCAACTACAGCTACAAGTTTCTGGACTAGAGAATTCCACCTAAGGGCATTTATTGCCTTGCTATGGGACGTTAACTGAAGATACCCCATTCTAATGAAATAATGGTGCCTAAGAGTTCCATGGCAAGATGAAAATGGTTTACATAAAATCTTGCTACCTGGGGAGTATGAGGAGGAGATACTCACAGACAGTAGGCCTCTTCTTTTCCCTAGGACTGACTCTGGAACTGCATGAGGAGCTGCTGGATTCAACAGTGACTGACGAACAGCTCTCACCTGATGCACAAAGACCTGCTTGGCTTGCAGATGGCAGCTCCAAGGTGAGCAAAAAGACATATTGTTTGGAAAGCTGCTCTGATTGAAGAAGAGTCAAGAAAACTTTTCTCTTTTGAGCTATTGATAGCTTACAATGATTGAGTAAAGTGTATTTTTTTTAAAGACTGAGTCTTGCTCTATTGCCCAGGCTGGAGTGCAGTGGTGAAATCTCAGCTCACTGCAACTTCTGCTTCCCGGGTTCAAGTGATTCTCATGCCTCAGCCTCCTGAGTAGCTGGGATTACAGGCATCTGCCACCACACCTGGCTAAATTTTGTATTTCTAGTAGAGATGGGGTTTCACCATGTTGGCCAGGCTGGTCTCGAACTCCTGACCTCAAATGATTCACCTGCCTTGGCCTCCAAAGTGCTGGAATTAAAGGCATAAGCCACCATGCCTGGCTGAGTAAAGTGTATTTTTGTGAGCAAAATTTATCCCTCTCTCTGTTTTAGTTATCCAAAACTTGAAAATCATTTGTGAGTATTCCTATTTTATGGCAACATAGTTATTTGCATAAGTTCAGTAAGAATCTGCTTTCTTACTGAACAGGACACAATTAGAGACACTGGTCATTTTATTAAGGCTTTGGTTGGAATAGCATATTTTGAGACATGACAGGACTGAGAAACTGAGGTTGACTTTGGAGCCAACAAAAAGGCCCTTGGAAGGACTGCCGTGGTGCCTTTGTCTAACCTTCCCTTACAAGGTTTCCCACCTATGGTAAGTAAAGAATGTCACTTTCTAACAGGTCCAGGAAACTCAAGCTATCTTGGGACCTCAAGAAGAGGGTAATTTGCACAGGGATTCTAAGCACAGTGTGATGTCAAATCCTCAGCTCGGCTTCTGGCCTCAAGACTTTTAAAAAGTTGAATCCACAATTCCTTATAAAAGTTCCAGCAAAACAAACTTAAAAGTAACTTATAGAGTTGGTCATTTGCTACATTTTATGCAAATAACCAGGCCAAGTATTGTTGCAGGAATCAGGAGGATGAGAGAGACCTCAGGGTAAAGCAGGAGGATGTTTATTGAGTGCACTCAGACCTAGCGGACTTAACATCTGGAAAACTGGGCCCAGAACAAAGACAGCACTTGACTTTTGTACACGCTTCATGAAAGGGGGTGGGCTAGCTTGAAGCAGGCTCACAGCAGTGTGAAAGCAGGGATACAGAGGCAGGACAAAGTCAGTTAATCAAATTGTACAAATTGTAACAGGTTCATAACTCAGGATTACACATGACCGTTGCCAAACAACCTAGATGTCTGTTATCCAGGTTTTGCTCCAAAGAGTCTTACACTGGTTTATCTCATAACCTTCAGTATGGTGCCCAGACAGCTGTAGTTCAGGCCTGCTCAGGCTTCTCATGACCTTCACTGTACTTCTTAGATAAAACAGAATACTTGAAGTTACTAGTTACAGAGAACAAGAATTTATAAACTCATACTATAAAAGAAAGGAAAATGTGTTTTTCTCCTCCTTATGTTGAGGGAGTTCTGGGAGAGTCTCCAGAGCACATTCCTTTGTGTCCTAGCTTCTCAGATAGTGTTTATCAAGACTTTTCCTGGGTCTGGGTCTTGCCTGCTACTGCCTTTGGGATGAGTCAGCCTAATACAGGAAAGCTTAATTCTCTTTCTTTTAATTTTATTTTTCTTTCTTTCTTTAATTTCCCACCTCAGTATAATGTGGCCAAAGTTTATTATGCAAATAAATTGGTCCTAATATAATTTATTCTTGATAGAGATGAGGAAACTGGAGAGAGAATATTTATTTATTTATTTATTTATTTATTTATTTATTTATGGGATGGAGTCTTGCTCTGTTGGACAGGCTGGAGTGCTGTGGTGCAATCTTGGCTCACTGCAACCTCTGCCTCCCAGGTTCAAGCTACTGGAGAGAGAAAAATTTAGATTCTAGCCCTGACCATTCATTGTGTTTGAGTTTTTATTATTTGTCTACAACCTGGGCTAATCCTGGATTATTTCTTGGCCACAAGAAGTCTTTGAGAAAGAACCAGATTTTGGCTGGGTGTGGTGGCTCACACTTGTAATCCCAGCACTTTGGGAAGCCGAGGCGGGTGGATCACGTGAGATCATGAGTTTGAGACCAGCTTGGCCAACATGGTGAAAACCTGTCTCTACTAAAAATACAGAAATTAGCCAGGCATGGTGGTACATGCCTGTAATCCCAACTACTTGGGAGGCTGAGGTAGGAGAATCGCTGGAACCCAGGGGGCGGAGGTTGCAGTGAGCTGAGATCGTGTCATTGCACTCCAGCCTGTGCAACAAGAGCAAAACTCCATCTCAAAACAAGCAAGCAAACAAACAAAAACAGACAAAAAAACCCAGGTTTTAATTTTCTTCATGATGCTTTTAGTTGGCTCCTTAGTGGGATAAGTTCTTTTTCATTGTTCTGGCACACAAATTCTTATTTGATTGTAAATCCTGTGTGCAAATTATTAATGTTATGTATTTCTCATTGACTTCTTCTGAGAAAACCAAGGTCTTGGTATTCTGAAGACTAGAGATGATTCAGCAGGTCCTGTGAATCCCCCCCATTTAGAATCCTGCTGGGCTGTTTTCTGTTGCCAGTGCACTGCTATTAAAACAATACCATACCAAGCACCCTCCCTCAAGGCTCAGGGACCATCGTGGAAGAGGAGGGCACCTTAGATTGTAAGAGCTGGATTGGGGGGCGGAGTATGGAGGCCACGGCAACTCCATCGTGGAAGATAATCAGCCATGCTGGCTTCTGATTAACCACAGTTCCAGGAAGGCCTCTAAGATTTCCCATTTATCTACTGTTCCTTGCCTAAGAGCAGGTGCCATAAATCCTGCCCTTAGGTCAGACAACGTGGATGTTATCATACTTCAGTTGTCTCATACATCCCTTCTGAATCACATATACTCCTCCTCTATGGTATATAAGCCCTGGGTAAGGGGGTGATGGGTGGATCCAGGGGGAATCCACCATCTAGTCTCACCACCTGAGACACAAACATGAAGCCACCTTTGCAAAAATTATAACAGAAAATTATGGCAGTGAAGGAAATCTGATCTGGCCAACCCCCATCTTGCCTTTTGACTTCAAGCTGCCTTTAATTATTCCTGGGCTTGGGTCAAGCTCACTCTGGGAGACATTTATAGTTTAAGTGATAATAGCCTCTTCTCAAAACTCAGTTGTCTTTGTAAAGCTAATGAGAGACCACCAGGTTAGGCCAGGATAGTCAGAAGCTTCTGGTACGACAAGAGATCTGCCCCATTGGCCAGCCACTAGTTCTGGAGGTCACAGGTATGAGCCACTGCAACTGTCTCCAAATTACTCTCTGCAGATAGCATCACTACTTGCAGATACCCAGAGATTGGCCTGTTGTAGGTAATCATTTCACGCGGTCTTCTGCTTAGCATGCTCTAACACTGTATAACTCTCGATCTGCAATGCCCCTGACTCGACTGATTGGCTCTACCTGAACACCAGGCACAATCCACTCACTGGGTGGTCCCACCCATGAGTTGCAATTCATGCGTGTTCCTATTAAATGTTTCTTTCTGAGAAACTGGATTTGGCAACCTGTTTCTTCTGCCTCTCAGCTTCCTTGGATTCTGGGGTAGGTTTGCATAGACCTGCCCACCACAGAACAATGGCTCAATAAGGTCTTGCACTAGTAATTAAGTTTTCCAGAAATTAAATGTTCTTCCTTATCTTCCTATGTCTCAGTCCCCTTGATGAAGCCCTTTCAGAGGGCAGTCCTGTATGCACAGAATTGTCAGGCAGATGGCAGAGAGGAAGCAATCTCTTCTTCCAAGGCTTTAGAAGGGGGCTTCCTGGCGTGGGTATACTATGCGAGGCCCCAGACCGACCAGATGGTTACAGTCTATGGGAAGTCCTGGAGGTCTCACCGTGGACCAAAGGCACATGACATGCATTGGCAAGAAAAGCACCAGCTTCACTGTCAGTGGTGGTCTCCTGGGTAGGCCAGGGCTCACTGTAGGAAAGTCCATCAGAACAGCTCACCGAGGGCAATAGAGATAAAAGGACACCAGAACAATAGAGGCCAGGTGCTGTGAAAGCACGCTTGTGCCGCTCCAAATTCTCATGTTGAAACGCTAACCCCTAAGGTAGTGGCATTAGGACCAGGGGCCTTTGGGAGGTGATTAGGTCATGGGAGTGGAGCCCTCAAGAATGGCATTAGAGGCCCCACAGAGAGACCCCTCACCCTCTTTCTACCATGTGAGGCCACAGCAAGAAGGCACCATCTTTGAGCCAGAAAGTGGGCCTTCACCAAATCTGCTTTGATCTTGCCAGAACTGTGAGGCATAGACTTGTGTGGGTTTTTGTGTTTTGTTTTGTTTTGAGACGGAGTCTCACTCTGTCACCAGGCTAGAGGACAATGCTGTGATCTCGGATCACTGTAACCTCCACCTTCCAGGTTCAAGTGATTCTCCTGCCTCAGCCTCCCGAGTAGCTGGGATTACAGGTGCCTGCCACCATGCCCAGCTAATTTTTGTATTTTTAGTAGAGACAGGGTTTCACCATGTTGGCCAGGCTTGTCTCGAACTCCTGACCTCAGGTGATCCCCTTGCCTTGGCCTCCCAAAGTGGTGGGATTACAGGCATGAGCCACCGTGCCTGGCCCACTTGTGTTGTTTATAAGCCTACAGTATTCTGTCATAGCAGCCCACGGCGACTAAGACACCTGGGGTCAGTGCTTAACTGTCAGAAGACCAATGGGTGTAGTTATCGCAGGGAGCAGAAAGGTCAGAGTGGCAGCCAAATGGGCCCAACCTACAGAGTTTATGAAGATAGTTAATAGAATGTAGCACCCTTAGAGGCAAAATATATGTGGAGGCAACAAGGGTGCTACTCAGTTGGACCCATCAGAAGCAAACAAGGACAGATGACCTAGGAGATAAGGACAGAGACCCTATTAAAAAGTCACAACCTCTGCTCAGTTTCTGGACCTGAGCCAGTTTCCAGGCCTGATCTATTGACTAAAGAGAAGGCTGAGTGCTTGGGAGAAAGGACCACACAACACTACAGCAAGTGAACTTGATAACAATTTTCCCATTCCTTCCTCAAAAAGAACTACAGCCATTTGTATGGGCAATTTATATATCAGGGAGAGGGGAATATCCAAATATTTTAAGGACAGCTAGATATGGTTAGAGTTGACAATGATATCTAAAGACTCAAAATGTCATCACTGCCCCCCTTTTGAAGATGGGGTACAGCGGAGACAAGTAATAGAGTCTTGGCAAGGACTGTCTTGCAATGGGCTCACTGGGTCTAGGACTCTCACTCCCTGCATGGCCGTGTCCCTGGTTCCCATGTTATAATTAAGGTAGACAAACTTGACAGTTGGTACTTTGAGTCTCGGCCTATGGGGTAAGAACAGTCATCGTGGGAAATGGCAAACGGAAGCCTCTGAAAATGCCCCCACCTCTGGCTAAGATAGTAAATGAGAAACAATATTGCATCTCCAGGTGGGGGGAGTGATGGAAATCAGTTTTACTCTTTTTTTTTTTTTTTTTTTGAGATGGAGTCTTGCTCCTCACCCAGGCTGGTGTGCAGTGGCGAGGTCTTGGCTCACTGCAACCTGCAACTTCTGCCTCCTAGGTTCAAGAGATTCTCCTGCTTCAGACTGCCGAGTAGCTGGGATTACAGGTGCCTGCCACCACGCCCAGCTAATTTTTACATTTTTAGTAGAGACAGCTCTCACCATGTTGGACCAGGCTGGTCCCCAACTCCTGACCTCAGGCAATCCGCCTGCCTCAGCCTGCCGAAGTGCTGGAATTACAGGTGTGAGCCACCATGCACAGCCCTCAGTTTTACTCTTAAGGAGCTGAAGGATGGGGGTGGTGGTCTTCGATATGTCTCTATTTAATTTACCAGGCTGGCTTCTGCAGAAACAGAAGACTCCTGGAGGAAGAGAGTGAACTTCAGCAAGTTGCCCCAAGGAGAATCCACAGCGGCAGCTGCCCTGCCAGGCACGGGATCTCAGTCAAGGTGGGTCAACACAGCCTCAGGTGTGTGCTCTGCCCCACTGAGATGGCGAGTGCATTCTTTTCTATTCTTATGAGGAAAGAGCATCAGAAAGAGCCTGCATTCGCATAGGATGAATAACAGTGGACCCTGGCTTTGCTTCAGGGTTACGTGCTAATAACCCATGTGTTCTATGCCCTAAGGAAGCCCAGAGAGAGCTGGACAAGCTGGACATCCCAAAAAGCATGACACTGGCCCACCACATTGATTACATTGCGCTGGTCGGGTGCTAACCAAGAAGTGGCTAACATACTGGGAGTCTTGGTAAGATGCCTGAGTGCCTGCAGCTGGCAGACAAATCCTACGAACATTCTGGGAACTGCCACTAATAACACTCTTGCCGGGGAGGTCCCATAACCAGGAGCATACGGGACCTCCCATCCACAGCAAAGAGCCAATTATTGTATCTTGCATCTCCCCCGACCAAGAGAGACAGAAAATGCCAGTATGCCTTCTGTAGGCAGCACATCCCACACCCGTGAAGACCACTCTAGTCTATGTACCATTGATACGAGAAGCTGTCGGCCTTCACTGAGCCTGTAGCAGGTCGAGGCTGCAGTGTGGGCAGCCCTGTGACTCAGGCCCTGCAGCTGGTCAGACCCTGTGTTATGAGAGGTATCAGACGTGGGAAAGCAATGCTGTGTGTTCATGGCAAGCCCCTATGCCAGAATCGCAGTGCAGGCCCCTGGGATGCGGGAACAAAGCCATGCCATCTGCGGGAGAGGATTCTGCAAAACATTCTGAAAAGTCCCTGCTGATGTGCTCCTGGGGCCTGGGGGAACGGAATACCTGATTGTGCATGTGGACCTGCTCAGATGAGCTGGATTCTGTCACGCCCCTGGGTCATGAGGTTGGGGACTCAGAAATAACCCATTACAGGTGGGAGGGTGCGTGTGGCAGCAGCAGAAGCAGGAGCAGGAGGCCAAGCAGTGGCGGTCGCCCAGTACCCTGCCACGCTCCACAGCAGTCCTCAGAGCCCCAGTGGAGGAACCTTCCGGTGAACTGAGGAGGGAGGGACAAGCCTGGCCTTAGTTCATGGAGGTGTCTGCTCTGCCTGTTGGACCAGCCCAAATCACCCGGCTGCCATACTCCAGTCTCACCAGGCTGCCCTTTCAAGAGCGTGATATGGTTTGGCTCTGTGTCCCCACCCAAATCTCATCTTGAACTGTGATCCCCAGGTGAGGAGGGTAAGACCTGGTGGGAAGTGATTGGATCACGGGGGCGGTTTCCCCCACGCTGTTCTGGTGATAGTGAGGGAGTTCTCATGAGATCTGATGGTTTTATAAGTGCCTGGCAATTCCCCTGCTTGCACTTGTCTCTCTCACCCACCACTACGTAAGACGTACCTGCTTCCCCTTCCTCCATGATTGTAAGTTTCCTGAGGCGTCACCAGCCATGCAGAACTGTGAGTCAAGGAAACCTCTTTTCTTTATAAATTACCCAGTCTTGGGTAGTATCTTTATAGCAATGTGAGAACGGACTAACACAAAGGGTGATGAAGGAACGTTCTCCCAGTGGTCATCCCCTCTGTGTAAGTGGCTGTGAGGTTAGAAGATCTCTGAATCCATGGGCAATGGCCAATAACTTTGCCAGCTGAGCCCAGAACGGGAGTGATGTGGAGAGTGGGGATGGGCAGTCGGGGCTGAGGCATGGGGTGGACATGGAGGAGTGGGCAGAAGGTGCAAAGATCTGTGTGTAACAGGCAGCTGCTCCCAGAAAGCACCTGCCACAGAGGAGGCCTCAACAACCCCTAGGGAAGGTCAGGCATGGCTGTCTGGGCCAAGTGTGATGGGCTGGTTGTCTCTCTCCATGGGGCCCCAAGGCTGCCATCCTCTCTCCCTGTGCCATCCTCTGCTGCCTCTTTCCCATGGCCCTTGACCCCAAGGGAACTTCCCGATGAGCCTCCTGCCTACTAGGCTCTGAATCAGTCTGTTTGCTGGGGATCTGCCTGCTGTACTGCCACCCTTCCAGAGTAGAGAAACCAGAAGTAACTGAGCAGCGCTGACGTCATATGGCCATCCCAAGGTCAAGCTTCTTCCCCTCACGTATGAAGTTCATTCTTTCCCTCCCACCTGAAGTTCCTTCCAGTTCTGCCCGTAGTACTACGGCTGCCCTGGTGATCTAGGTGGTCTCTCCATTGTGGGTGGTGCCCAGTGGTCCTCAGTGGGTCTGGACAGTCCCTTTCTAGACTGAAGACCTATGAAATGGAAAGACAAGTAATTTACTTCTCCTGCCCGTTTACTATGAAATGTGGGAGCAGAGAGAATAGCAACCAGCCCCATTCAGAGAGAGGCAGAGTGGCAAGCACATGGCAATCGTGGAGTGCAGCCAGCCTGAGGTCCCAGTGTGGTGGAGGATGCTCCTTGATGTGGCCCCAGCTCTCCTCCCTAGGCAGGCCCCAGTCCATGTTCTCAGTGGCAGTGGCTGGCCCTTCCTTTGCTCTGTCCCCTGGGCCACCTGCATCTCAGGCACTGGAGAGTTCCCACTTTCTCAGTCTCTCTGCCACTCCTCAACGAATGGGAGCCCCGAGTTATTCTTAAGTTCTCAAACAATCACAAATACAGTCTGTGAATTCACCCACTGGGGAAAATGTATTTGTAACCCCCACATCAATACTCAGGGCACTCCAGGTCACTGGACACACACAGGGGGGTGAAGTTTCAGACATGGGATGTGCATGTTCCAGCTGAGGCTGGACACAGTGATGTTCTGCCTTCTTGTTCTAGCTCATCCTGTAAACATGGGTCTTTCCGTGGTCTCCTTAGTGACATTCTTTTTTTTTTTTTTGGTGGTTTTGCTAAGTTGGCCCAAGCATAGTGCTGAAGTGGTCCTAAGCACAGGGAAGCTGGCTGCCATGCGCCAGACAGAGAAAAAAGGCATCTTAGAGAAAGCTTCGATGTTAGTGCGTCAACAATATTACACAGGTGTCTTTAAACAGAAACACATAAAACAGGATTGGGTGTGGATTGATGAAAATTTAGTGACCAGAGCTCTCAGGAACCTTAACCCTGTCTTTCTCCTAGGAGCATGACTCATTCATCTCTAATTCCATGTTTACAGTGGCTTTTCAGAACATGAACTGCTGCAGACAATGATAATTGATGGTTTTCTTCTAGGTTTATAGGTTCTTGGGTGTTACCATCCTCTTAAAAATGCTGTTTGTTCAGCTTCTTCTGAAATTATGGAGAGAGACGATGGCAGGCCTCTCGAGGCGATAGAGCTTACATGGGAACACCATACCCTTTATCTGTTTTTCCCAAGCCATTGTGTTCACCTGACATGATTCACTTCTGTCCACTCAGACACTGTAATATTATTTTATATATTAAAAAAATATATAAAAATGTGGACAACACTCCATATATATGTATATACATATATGTATATGTATAATATGTACACATATGGCTTACATATATGCATATATGTATGTATGTACATATATATATGGGGTTTGTCCACAGTTCCTGGGTCATAACTCCCACAGCCCTTGTTACAACAAACAGTCTCTCTCCCTGACCTTCTTCTGCCCTCTTTTTGCCTGCTTTGGGCAGGTGGAACCCTAACCTGCAGTGGGTCATAAGCTCCTCATTCCAGAGGGGGTCCCGCCCCACACCCTGGAGGAGGGAACGCTGCCCAGAAAAGCCAAGAAGAATGTGGCCAGACAGCCTTGCTGGGTTTAGACCATATCCCTTTGGGCCAGTCACATTTCTACATGGTTGTCAATCACGCCCACCCCATGAGTCTCCATGAAAGACCCAAGAGAACAGGGCTCTTCAGGATGGCTGAACACTGACCATGCGGAGGTTCCTGGAGGGTGGCCCCTGGGGAGGGCATGGAAGCTCCGCACCCCTTCCCCCATACTTTGCCCTATGTGTTTCTTCATCTGTATCTTTTGCAATGTCCTTAATAACAAACTGGCAAACACAGGTGTTTCCCTGAGTTGTATAAGCTGCCCCAGCAAATTAATCGAACCCAAAGAGGGGTTGTGGGACCCTGATTTATAGCCATTTGGTCAGAAGTTCCAGAGGCCCAGGCTTGCAACTGGTGTCTGAGGTGGGAGAGGGGCAGTCTTGGGGACGGAGCCCTCATCCTGTGGGATACGAGCTCTCTCCAGGTAGGCAGAGTCAGGATGGAATTACAGGACACCCAGCCAGTGTCTGCTGTAGCGCTGACTGCTTGCTTGCTGGTGAGGATAAATCTCCACATATTTTGGTGTCACAGAAGCCTTCTGTGTTGATTGTTGTAGTTGTGTGAGAGCAGAGAAAAAAAGATTTGAGTTTTTTCTTAAGAGGCGTGGTGGAAGTGGACGTGAGGCTATGCCTTGATTTCCCTCTTGAAGATGCTGAGCTTTCGTGGCAGCTGTTGCTTCAGGCATCTTTCTATTTTACCATTTTGCTGTTGGTATATGAGGAGCTTCTGTCTAGTCCTTCACGTTCCTGAACTGAACTCTCCATTCCCTTTCATCCTGGCTTACAAACCACATAATTACTTTCTGTGTGCCTCGTTTCCTTATAATATCTTTCTAATGCAATCCAAAGGCAACCAACACTCATTACTACTAACATCGTTTCCAGGCCCCTCCTCCGGAGCTGCGATTTTGTTAGGTGTAAGGTCGGCTTCCCACAGCGTCACAGGCACAGTGTTGTACATGAGCCACCTCTGCCCACCAAGCACCACCCCTGCCTCCCCATGGCCATCCTGTCACATTGGTTACCCAGTTACTGGGGGGCTACTGGGCTGGGGGACTGCCTCATGCCTCACACTGCCACGCCTGGACCAGGCTCACTGAGCAGCCGATGTGTTGGACGTTGCTAGTCCCCATGGCCGAGGGGAAAGGGCTCTGCCACATGACCCATGCCCAGCCCAGAAGGTTCACGTGTCAAAATGTTGGCCAGCATAGTAGGAGGCTGGGAGTGGAATAGCTGCAGGAACCTAGAAGGGTCGAGAATTGGAAATACTTGGCAGAAAGCATTAGTTACTGTTACAGAGGATGACAGAGATGGGGCATTCTTAGAGGACTTGAGGGGACAGGCCTGCTTGATCCGTGCCCCAGGGTGAGGGAGACTGAGCCCCGCAGCACAGGCCAGCAAGGTGGTCTGGAGGGCAAACACCGTCCCTCTGTCCTGCCCTGCCCCACTCCGCTGTGCAGGGTGGTGTCTGGATGGTGGCAACTCTCAGCTCATGGGCTGCAGCAAGCCTTGGCATGGACACGGTCATCGACCTGAGAGGCCTCAGCGTTCCCTCCAGCACCCCGCTCCAACGATCCCAATTCACGCGGGAGTCCTGGATCTCGGCTCCAGCGTAGTTTGGGAGCCCTGGACGTGCTCAGCCCGGCCTGCTTCCCACGCTTTGCTTGCAAACGGCTGGGGAGGCTTCGGAAGAGAGCTGGATCTTTCCTGCAGGGTGACAGCGGTGCCATCAACTTGCCGCCGAGTTGAAGGCCCTCCAGGAGTTCCCTCTCCTAACCGAATCCCACCCCAGCTCCTCTGAGTCATTGGCACTGGGTGGTTTTCTTGCATTTCGTATAATTTGGAGGCATGGATTTATCATTTCCCCCACTCGGCAGTCTGGAGACATTCATTTTTTTTTCATTTCATACTGCAGTTTCTAAAAATAACGTTAGTGGTAACTTCAATTTCTTACTCATTTCTCTCCTTCAGTATGAGGCGAGGGGATTTATAGAGGCCTGCTGCTGAGGGGACCCCAGGGGACAGAGCACCCGTGGCTTGTTCCTCTCACAAGAGTCCACCCTCCTGCCTCATCCCCGTGGCATGCATGTGATCACCTGGGAACAGTCCAGGCGGGGCTCGCTCCCTCCTGCAATGCCACCAGGCACAACCAGCATCCCCAGGGCTCTGATCGGGCCCTGATCCCTGGCGCTGCGCTGTGCGAAGTCACATGGCCTGTCGGGGCGTCAGTGGCTTTGTTTGTCTGGAAAGTGGAGAAACTGGCGATCTTCGTCCATAGAACAGGAGGCTGGACAAGTGGCTGTGTAACACAGCAGCATTGTTTGGGTGTGATGGTATGATGCAATAATTTGCTTAAAAACACATAACAAGGCTGGGCGTGGTGGCTCATGCCTGTAATCCCAGCACTTTGGGAAGCCGAGGCGGGCAGATTACTTGAGGCCAGGAGTTCGAGACCAGCCTGGCCAACATTGTGAGACCAACATTGTGAAACCCTATGTCTACAAAAATTAGCCAGACATGGCGGTGTGAGCCTGTAATTCCAGCTGCTCGGGAGGCTGAGGCAGGAGCATCTCTTGAACCTGGGAGGCAAATGTTGCAGTGAGCCGAGATGGCGCCACCACACTCCAGCCTGGCTGACAGAGTGAGACACTGGCTCAAAAAAAAAAAAAAAAAAAAAAAAAGCAAACCATATGAGATAAAATGACGGCTTCCCTGGGGGGCTAGATTTGAGGCAGGAAAGGCAGCCTGTTGATAACTGTCGAGGCTGGGGATGGGATGTGGAGCTTATTAAGCTGTCTATTTTTATGTACCCATGAGAACTCCCGTAGTAAGAAAACGTGAAAAGAAAATCATAAAACGAAATCACAAGGAAGGCTGGTTTGTTGCAGCCTTTTTTGGGTTGGAGTTGGGTGAGTCTGGGCTTCCCAGCAAGCTCGAGGAAAGGACAAAGGTCGGACTTGCGGCCTGGGTCCTGGCCCTGAGTGTGGACTCTAGTGAGGCTTGGCTCCCACCCCTGAGCCGTGGATGTGGCGGCTGGGTCCTGACCCTGGTCAGCCACAGCATGGCGTGGGGAGCTGAAGCAGGTCATCCTCTGTGAGGCTGTTTCTCCACTTTTTACTAAAAGGCGGGGACAGCGAGGCCTCACAAGAAGTGCTGGGAGGAGTGGGTGGCAGATGGGTGGGGAGAGGGTGCTCCATGAATGTCCTCTTGCCCCCATCCTCCCTCCTCAGCCAGCCCCTGTCCCCGGAGCCCCCACTCCTGCCCTCCCCTTCTATCCTAAAGCCCAGGCTGGCTCTGGATACATTTGATTTCTGGTTCCTCGTTAAATGTGACAAGTGAAGCCAGAGGACCCTCTGACACCCAGGACTGAGTGCAGCGCCGGGAGGGGCTTGCCGGGTGTGATGGAGGGGGCAGTGTGGGGCACGGGGCCAGGGTCTCCTGAGCTCTGGATATTTGAGCTGCGGACCGGACAGGATACCCTCCTCCACGGGAAGGCCTCAGTGAGCCGGGGCTGGGGGGCCCTCTTGTGGCAACAGAGGGCCTGGGTTCTATGTACAAAAGCAAAACCAAAACGTGGGAGCAGCCTTTCACGAGCCCAGGCAGACGCAGCTCACCGGTCCCCCGAGGCCACCAGCCCAGCAGGCTTCAGGGAGCCTGGATCTGCAGGCGGTGGCCGAGGCCGTGGTACAGCCCACCCAGCGTCCACCCTGCGGTCTGTCGCGATGGCCAAGGTCTTGGAGTACTGATGAGAGGTGCCCTCCCAGGTGCCAAAAGGAACTTCTGCAGATACTGTTCCTGGCAATTGCAGGGCTCCTGGCAATCGAAGCACAGGTGAGTGCAGACATAGGCTGCCTTTACGAAAGGCACAGAGCCATGGCCAGAACCCCTCGGTCTGGTCTCCACGGCCACTTTTGGGGCCTTGGGTTCCTTATCTGTCACGTGGCCTCTGAAGCTGCTGTCGGCTCTAAATTGTGATTATTGGCCCAAAGTTGAACCCGTTACTGTTCTCTGAGAAGTGGCTTTCCTTCTGGTCCTCCTATTTCTGTCTCTTCTCACTTACTACAATTTTCCAGTGGCACCTCCGTCCAACCCCTTCAGTGCCCATTGTCAGAGTCACACCCTAGGGCTCATCATTGGCCACGCCCGCCCTGTCTCCAGAACCTCGGCTCCCAGGACCTCACCCACCTCCCATCTGTACAGATCAGCCCCCAGCGAGCCTTCCAGCCACGGGGCCCACTGATTCCCCACTCGCACCATCATCCACCTCTTCACCAGCCTGAGACCAGGCTTGGGTTTCCTGGGTCACTAGCCTCGCCTCTCCTTTCACGGTCCTGTCCCTTGTCTCTACAGCCTGACTAGTATGGAAAACCCTGATCCTGGTGAAATCAGCGAAATCAGTGACCCTCTGTGGCCTGTGCTGCTGAACTTCCTTCCTGGACCTCCTCCAGGGTCTGGAATGGCCTTCCCGAGATCTGCAGGGTTCACTCCATCACGCCCTTATCCCGTCCTCGAAGACGACCGTCAATACACAATCATACAGCCCCCGCTCCTGCCCCCAGACTGTTTACTGTTCCTTTGTTAGTCGTCTATTGCTCCCCTCAGACGACTCCACGGGGCCGATTTGGCTTTCCCTGTTTATTACTGTGTGTGTCCCTGCGCTTATTCTCAGGGCTTGGCGATACGAGTGTGCTGAATGAATGGACGAGCAAATGAGTGCCGCTCTTCTACCATCAGGTTTGGAATCACGGCTCTGGATTTGGGTAAATTTTACAACACCAGGCACCCGAGAGGTGTCTTCATGGGGCTGGCTGCAGAGTGGGCCGTTCTGAAGGCAGAGCTTCTAGAGCTGGTGACCTTGCTGTCCCTAAGGCTGTGGTAGGATGCGGGGCTCACACAGAGTGGCAGCAGCAACTCTTGGGAAAATGTGCTCAAAATACAACTGTCCCAGGAAGAAACAGCCCCGGAATAGAGTGTTTACGTTCTTTCTGTACTCGCCTTGATTTTTAAAATAACTTAATTACTTCTGATTTTAAAGATAAGACAGGTCCCTGTAAAACAGGTAGACGATGCAGAAAGATGATGCATCCTCCAGGTTCAGCCAGAGCAACAGTACCAGTCGGAGATCTCACACACACACACACACACACACACACGTGCACGCACAGCTACGCATGCACACACAATGCACACACACACCTATGCATGCACACACACGCATGCACACGGATGCACACACATGCATGCACATACACACGCACGCACGCATGCACACACACGTGCACATGGATGCACACAGGCACACACGTGTGCACACACACACGCACACACATGCATGGACACACACACGCACACACACACATGCACGTGTGCACACACATTCATTTCAAGGAACTGCCTTATGCAACTGTGGCGGTTGGCTGGGCAGGTCTGAAATCCAGGGCAGGCATCAGGCTGGAAACTCTCAGGCCGGAGCCGAGGCTGAGTCCACCAGTGGAATTTCTCCTTCCTGGGGGAAGCCTCAGTTTTGCTCTCAAGCCCTTCAACGGACTGGACCAGGCCCACCCAAGTTATGGAGGATAAATCTCCATTAGTTAAAGTTGATGGATTCACGGTGTTAAGCACATTTATGAAATGCCTTCAGGACAACACCCTAAGTCGTGTTCACTTGAATAACTGGGTCCTAAGGCCTGGCCATGAGGATGCACGAAACTAACCCTCACAGACGTGAATGGAGCTCAGAAGGTACTGACACAAATTAGTTAGAAAGAGACAAATGGCCCAGTAGGACAGTGGGCAAAGGCTGTAGAGAGGAGAGACATAGCGGAGGGGATCCACATGGCCCACCTGCAGAGAGGTGCTTAGCACACCAGGTAAAGTCAGTTAAAACCCCCGGGCTAGAATGCCGTTTCCTCAAAAGGGCTGTTTCCGGAGTGCTGGTGACATTTAATTTCCTGCCCGGGAGAGCGGGTGCACGGGTGTACAGTCACAGTTATTAAACTGTGTGTCAAGGCTCTCAGGACCCTGGGGGCAGGCTCTGGGTTCTCAGTAAGCGAGTAGGGGGACCACAGTGCTGGCGCTGGACCCTTGGGGTCTGACCACACAGACTGTGGAGGCATCCTGCAGCCTCACCCCCCTGAGCAGGCTGCCTGCCTCTCAGGTGTCCACCAAAGTACCCCATGCTTGTGATGCGGCACCTTCAAGTCACACTGGTGATTGCTGCTGCTGCCCAAATCCGCTAGCCAGGCCAGAGGCACCTTTGGCAAGGCACGTCTGGGCCAGGATGAGCGGCAAGTTTCAGGCCATACGCTTATTTTGCCTCAAAGCAGTCATATTAGTCTAAGGCAGTCCGTCTGAATTCCTGCACACTCACACACACGTGAGTGCCTCAGCCCTAGGGGAGCCATTTGGTGCTATCAGGAAGCATCAATAAAATACCCAAAGAGAAGACAAGGAGAAAGAATGACTAGGCCAAGGCTAGTGAGGCCTCTGGATTGAAAAGGCAAGAGGAAAATGCAGGTGTAGATATAAATAGGGCGGCAAGCTTGATGCAGGTAAGAGGAAATGCATGTGTGGATATAAACGGGACAGGAGGCTTGATGCAAGTAAGAGGAAAACATGCATGCGTAGGTATAAACAGGACAGGAGGCTTGATGCAGGTAAAGGGAAACAGATGCGTAGGTATAAACAGGGCAGGAGGCTTGATGCAGGTAAGAGGAAACAGATGGGTAGGTATAAACAGGGCACGAGGCTTGATGCAGGTAAGAGGAAAACGCATGCGTGGATATAAACAGGGCGGCAGGCTTGATGCAGGTACCTACTTCTCAGTTCTGTCCTGTGGCTACTCGGCCCTGACACTGGTCAACGTGCTGAGCTCAGCACTGCTTTTCCCCACGGCTTCTCCTCAGATGCTGACTGCAAGGGGCAGAACGAGTAAGGTCCTTCCCACGGGGTCCCCTTCCCTTCCTGCGTCTCGGGCCTGTTTCCCGGAAAGCTGTTTATTCCCCCCGCTGACTAAGTGGTGCCGAAAGCGTCTGAGGGACTAAACTCCTCTTGGGGCTTATTGTGAGCTGGTGGAGACGAGGCGTTTCCACCCTTTACCCATCCCTTCTACTCATGGGACTTTCCCAGCAGCTCCAAGGGCAGCCAAGGCCCCGGCTAAGGTTTCTGTTCTTACCAGAAGTAAATACAAAGAAATGCTGGTAACTTGCTGAGACACAGAAAGTGTGATGAGAGTCAGACATGCTGCACCCTCCTGCCCCAGGAGGCTGGGGTGACTCCTTCCCGTCTGTGGACGTGTGGGGACACACTGTGAGAGTCCCAAGTCTTTGCTGCCAATAGCAGGTGGACGAGGAAGGGGTTGTGGGGATGTGGAAAAAGTGGAGGAAGAAAGATTTATTGAAAGCTGGTGCAAAAGGGGAAGAGAGGCCAATGTAGACCCAACCGTGCCCTGCCTGCCGGGGCCCCTGCTCTGGCCTGGTGGCTTCTGGACGTGACAACCCAGCCATGGTCCTGCTGGACCTTTGTTTCCTGGGAGACTTCTTGGAGGCCTGGTCCCTGGTCCATAAGGACGCATAATTCTCAAGCCATGTTTCCATTTGAGAGATGCTAATGGTGAGTGTGGGCTCCTTCCTTTTCTTTCTTTCCTTTCTTTCTTTTTTTGAGATGGACTCTTGCTCTGTCACCCAGGCTGGAGTGCAGTGGCGCGAACCTCTGCCTCCCAGGTTCAAGCAATTCTCCTGCCTCAGCCTCCCAAGTAGCTGGGACTACAGGTGCCTGCCACCACGCCCGACTAATTTTTACTATTTTTTAGTAGAGACAGGATTTCGCACTGTTAGCCAGGATGGTCTCGATCTCCTGACCTAGTGATCCACCTGCTCTGGCCTCCCAAAGTGCTGGGATTGCAGACATGAACCACTGCACCTGGTCCCTTGTGTCTTTTTAATGAATGAATGGATTAGCATGGAAGGAGAAGTAGGGTCTATTTTTCACCTGGCTCTAGAATTTTAGTGCTCACAGGCACCCTGGAGCCAGTTTCCTTGAAAACTCTCATTTTAAATGGAGGGGAAGGGGAGCAATCACTTACCAGTTTCGAGTGATCTTCTGGGGTGATAAGACGTGTTGACCTGGAGAGAGCTGGTGGCTGCACAACACTGTGAATGCCCCAAATGCCACCAACTGTATGCTTTGAAATGATTAGTTGTATGTTATGTGAATGTCACCTCAGTTCCAAAAAAATAATAATAATGCCCTTGAGACCAGGAGAGTCTGCTCCCCCAGAGCCACTAGCTCCTCCTGTTGGGCTCCAGGACGTCTGGGTGTGGCTGCTGCTGCACCGCGGGGTGCAGGGACTCCTTAAACGCACATGCCGTTTTTCTGCATCTCCACTCCAAGTTCCTTTTAGAGGCAGGCAGGGTGTGGATTTTAACAGTAACAGAATGTCCAGTGCCTGCCTCATTTTAGAATTTCAAAGAGACAGAACCGTCTTGGTTATTACCAAGTTGAGGAAGGAAGGGAATGGAATATTCAGGATCAAGATGCCTTCAAAGTCCATGTTCACTGTTGGCCCAAATGACACATGACATCCACTCACCGATCCTGTTTTGGTCAAAAATTGGCCTGGCTGGTTGGGTGTGGTGGTTGATGTCTGTAATCCCATCACTTTGGGAGGTCAAGGCAGGCGGATCATGAGGTCAGGAGTTCGAGATCAGCCTGGCCGACATGGTGAAATCCTGTCTCTTCTTAAAATACAAAAATTAGCTGGGAGTGGTGGCAGGTGCCTGTAATCCCAGCTACATGGGAGGCTGAGGGATGAGAACTGCTTGAACCCAGGAGGCGGAGGTTGCGGTGAGCTGAGATCGTGCCACTGCACTCCAGCCTGGTGACAGAGCGAGACTCCGTCTCAAAAAAAAAAAAAGTGGTTGAGGGCGTGTAAAGAAACATAAAAATCACAGGATGCCCACACTTCTTATGCCAAAGGGAAGGGTAAGCCTGGAGTCTGGGTCATGCAACACTGCGTCCATATGGACAGCTGTCACTAGCAGGATGCATCAGCCAGGTCCCCACAGAAAGGTGGAGCCCACAGCCATCTCCAAGGGCCCCCACAGATCTTTCATCAGTATATTCTTTGCTGGCCTCCCATAAACAAGGACATGCCAATCATAACTTTAGGTGTGCAATCTAAGTCCAGCTCCTAAAACGAGAGTCTGTTCCATTCCATGCTGATAATGTCCTCTAAGGGCTTGTCCTCCCAGTGGCAGGCCAAAGGCAAGACGAGATAAAGCGTTCCTCCACCTCCCCAGAGAAGTCTGCAAAATGGATTCCTCCTTTACTCCCTTTTCCTCTTCAAACATTTACCTTATGTGAAATGCAGATTTACTGGGTGCTCACAAGAATGTCACCATTCACCTTACCTCAATGTCTAAATACCACACCTCTTGAAAGCCTCTTTAGAAAAACAGCCACAGATGTGTCTGTGGCTTGTATTTTTCCTGGACATGCCCTAAAGCTGGCAGAATAGACCTCGGTTGACTGAGATATTTGCCTCGATCGCCTCTTTCAGTTTCCAGGCCTGACCATTGTTAAGTGTGTCCCGGAGGGTGTCAGGGACCCATTCCAAAGATCAAGAAATTCTCAACTGGCAAGGGCTCCCCTGCCTTCCACCCTACCCCACTGTCCTTCCCAGCAGCCCAGGGTGCCGCCCACCCTGACTGTCTCTGACGATGGCACATGCCCCTGCCCTCCGTGGACTTTCCCAGCTGCCTGGGATGTGCCCTGCTGTGCCCCTGCATCCCACTTGCTGCCCAGGGATGATGCTTCAGGGTGGCCTGCGACTGGCTCAGCAATGATGGACTCTCCTGGGAGGGTCAGGCCCTGGCGTCCTGCCCTGGGTGCTAGAGACACTGCCTGTGTTCAGCAGCTGGAGTTAAATTCCGGCTCCCAAGCGGTGTGACGGGGAACATGCTGCACTTGGCCACCGCTACAGGTGACCCATGCCCCACATCATCCCCATGTCCGGAGCTCACAGGCCCCCTTGGGAAGGGGCCAGCAACAAGAGCTGGCTTCAGAATGAGCAAGCAGCTCAGGACTGCATTCTCCAGAGGCCCTTGGATCTGTTCTCAGGGGTAGGGCACGTTGGAACGTATGGGACAGGGAAGCCTGCGTGGTGGCAGTTAACCCAGACTCAGTGAGGGGCACCACCAGATTCCAGATGCACCATTGCTCCTCCCGACTCAGGCCCCTGGGGTCTCTCAGCCAGGCCTTCAGTTCCCACTTCCATCCTGGATGAGGTGTCATTCTGTGGGGCCACAGGGCATGTGGCCAGTGCAGTCACCAGGCACCTGTGCCCCGAAGGGTCACGTGGGTTGAGTGCCCCACCGTGGCTGTGTGGAGATTCTGAGAAGTGCTCTTTTTGCGTCTGTGGTTTGTAAGGGAAGTCCAGAGGACAATGGAGCCGGCACTGAGGGACTGGAACCTTGGCTCTTACGTGATTCTGACTCCACCACCTCCCCAGGCTGGGCCTAGGTTGTGCTCCCACTCTGGGAAGTGACCTGCCTACGGCCTGTGGTCTCTGGTGGCCCTGACAGCTGCCCCTGCCTTGGCAGCCAGTGCTATAGCCTCTTCTATTGCCCTCCAGGGACCTGGGGTGTCCTGTGCAGAGACTGTGGGTCAATGCAGAGCCTTGGGAAGGGAGGTGGCCTGGTGCATCGGAGCCCCGTGGGGGACAGCCTGGGTGCCTTGTGGGCACAGCCTGAAAGGAACACAGTGCCGTTGCACCTGCTTCTCACCTGGCCCAGCTGTGCTTTGCTGAGGTGAGACCGGAGTGGTCCTGTGGCCATTTAGCAGAGTGGTTTTTATGTCTTGTTGAATTGAATGATAAAAAATCAGGGCTCATTTTTTTTCAGTTCATAGTTTATCAAGCAACTTAGTTTTCTTGGATTTTACAAGCTGGTGATAGGAAGGCTGGCTCTGGTCTGACTGAGACGCACAGTACAGGAGCCACCAGGCACCTGTACTCCTGGCAGCTCTTGGACTGTGAGGTGCGTTCACTGAAGTGAGCTTCCAGGAGTAGTTTTTCCTGCCTACAGACAGGCTGGAGAGCTGGAGTCCCACCTTGAGCTCTTTCACTGGCCCTGTAGCCAGCTTGTGTTTCCATCATCTGGCATTTTTCGTCAACATGAATAGGAGAGTCTTAGTGATGTGCACTAAGTGCACACGTGCATGACGGGCAGAGCCACGCCTCCACACGACGGCAGGTACACGTGTGACGGGCAGAGCCACGCCTCCACACGGTGGCAGGTACACGTGTGACGGGCAGAGCCACGCCTCCACACGACAGCGGGTGCACACGTGTGTGACAGGCAGAGCCACGCCTCCACACGATGGCAGGTGTGTGTGTGTCTCAGAGCTGGCTGTTTGCAGATGGAGAAGACCCCAGCTATGCTCAAATGAGGATGTATTTTTATATTGAAATCATGTACTTTTTTTCTTAAGTCATGATGGAAATCTTCCATTGATGAATCAAGGTGAATTTCCGCTAAATTGCTTTAAAAAAATAGCTGTGTGTATACTCTTCATTTTAAAAAAAGGATCGACTCTCCATTTCCAAAGGCATTCTCGGGGTTTAGTTTAGAGGGTTCAGAAATGGGAAATTGCTTTTCCTTTGTGAGTTGTGGGAGATTTTCTTCCAGTACTTTAGTTCACTGAGATGGGGAAACAGCGATGGCCACCTCAAGGCTGCTGTGCTGAACACTGGCTGGTGGCTATGGGGTGAGGAGGGTCTGCTCCGGCCCACCCGCCCTGGGCCTCTGACTAGGTGAGGCCTCAGAGGGCACAGTTCTGGGGAGGCAGGGGGCAGTGAACGCAAAGCATTTTGTTTATGGAAAAAGCCCTCTGTGCATTCTGTAATGACACTGTGCCATCTGCCTCGTCCCTCGCTTGTTCAGCCCATGGATACCAGCACTGCATACCGGGAGGGAGGAGGTGCCCTGTGGCAAGCACGGGGCTGGTGCCCACCCTCAGGGATGGCAGCCGGCAGGGGCTCAGGGTGGCCCAGGCCACTGTGACGCCAGCGGGAGAGGGCTGGACTGGTGCCTGGAGCCAGGTCACGGACAGAGGGAAAGCGGGAGGCTCCTAGGAACCTGTGTCCAGGCGGGGGGAAGCACTGGGGGGCCGGGAAAGGCCAGCGCACTGCGTGTGTGGGAAACGCACTCCATCCATTTGGTGTTTAGAGAATTTTTTTTAGCAGAAAGTTTTTAAATGTATAAATAACTTGCCATTAAAAAGAGAGTGAGCCAATCAGGTGGGGCAGTGGCACGCAGAAGCCCCCACAGCCAGGTCTGCTGCTCCTGTGGGCTTCTCTGCAGAGCTTGGGCAGGAGGCCCCTGAGAACCGCGGGACACCCAGTGTGTTGTTTCTGACCTTTGCCCTGCTGCTGTGAGGGGTCCCCAGATGAACTCCCACAGCACTCCATCCAGGGAAAGCCCGCACCATGCACATCTGGCCGGTCAGGGTTCTAAGAAGGTCGTTTGAAAGCCTGGACCCCACCATGCAGTTCCCAAGTGCACCATCTTTCCCCACCGCCACTGGGTGTGACATCTCCTAGTCAAGGACAAATCCTAGGATATTCTTTAAACTGTGTGATTTAGAAAACATCCAGATGGCTGCTTACTGGGGCCTCAGCTTGGCCTTCTGTGCAAACAAGGGCCCCAGAGGTAGCCCCTTTCCTGCTGGAAATGGATTTTTAGTCGCAAAATCCTGAATGTCCAAACCTGAGAAAACCCAAAACACACAACACGACTTGGAAATTCCCTTTTGCAGCGTAATGGAAATGTGAGCAGAAATCATCAACATTCTCTGAGTGTTCTGAGATTTTTTTAACAAAAACATTTTATTTCAAAGGGCAGATAAGTATTTTGCTAGACACGACTGAAAAAAACGGCCAGAGAACAATTGGAGTTTGTCTTAATAAATAACAAAATGCCATTTATGTTTCTTAAACTTCATATGACACAATACACATCTTAAATAAATAACCCACTCTGTTGCTATGTATTAAAAACAGTCCCAGGTGTGGTGTGTCGTGGAGTGAAGCCAGTTGCTGGGCTTGGACCCGCCAATCCCAGTGCCGGTGGGGAGGCCGCTTCCCAAGCCTCTGCCATGCCTCTGTGCCCCGAGCTGAACAGCAGCACCGAGGCCTCGGAGGGCAGCAGGAATGCCAGGGGCTGGGATGACGGTGACTTCAGGGCGTTCTGTGGCTGGCACGCCTGGGTGCCTCCAAGTGGAGGTGCTTCCTGCTTCCTCACCCTTGGCTTCTCAACAATTAGTTTTCAGGTCAGTCCAGAACATCAGGGGTGCTAGAAAAGCCTCTGGGGTGATGTAGGTCTGAGCTCCGTCTTGGTTTCCGATCAGGTTGTCGGCCTTCCTGCTGTCATGTGGCGCCGGCTCTCTGCTTCTCTGCTGGCCGGCGCTGTCTGGTGGGCTCTGGTGTCCTGTTTTTCCACATGGCACATTCAGGTTCTCTGAAGCCACAGCCAGCGTGGCACTCGCTCACTTTGATGTTCTGTGGCTGACACGCCTGAGAGGGTCGATGCTGCCTGTGCACCCCACACCCACCCGGCCTGGCTGTCACGTGTGCATTTAGGTGGTTGCATGGGCACATGCCTTCAAGGCCAGGGTTGGCCGGGTCTTCGGTTCTCTGGCTCGGCTCAGGCAGCAGTTCCCGCAGACTCTTCTCACTGCTGTTCAGCTCTACGTCTCGTTTAAAATAGCACCAGGAGTTCTCAGGTTGGCTTCTGTGTCTTTTCCAGGTGCGTGTGCAAAAGGCAAAGGGAAGTCACTCTTTCTGTGCAGGGCCCTTTATCTAAACTGTCCTTGAAAGGCAGTTGTGAAGGGTGGGCCCAGACCCCCTCCACGGGACCGGGGGTGGGGTGTCACTGTTCCTTAAATCTGAAAGAAAGGATGAAAGAACACCTGCTCTAACAGCCAGCAGTGGCTCAGCAAGAGATGCTGAACCTTACACACCACACGCAAATCCCCTGGGGAGCCGGCTGCCCTCCAGGCCCAGCAGGGATTTGTCTCCTATGGGGCACTGGATGCTAGATAAACCCTTGCACCTTTCCCACAACCTCCTGGGGGCCAGGAAGGAGAGAGAAGGGAGGGAGGGAGGACCAAGGAGGGAGGGAAAAGAGGAGGGAGAAGGGGGAGAGCAGGAAGGCAAGGAGAGCTCGGGGGGCTGCACCTCCAACAGAATGCCAAAGACGGCAATTCCCTCTCATTTTCCAACCAGGTTTTGAGGAGAGATTACCACCAACCCATCCAAACAGAGGTATTTATTAGAAAAGAAAAAGCAAGAGTGAAGGTGGCATGCCGTGAAAAGATTAGCCATGTGTTTTCTTTCTTTTAGGGAAAGCCAGATGTGGAAGGCAGACAGGACAGAAGGCGCCTTGGAGCTGGCTTTCACGCACGGGGACAGGGCCCGAGCTGGGACTTACGGAACTTGGTCCCCCGTCGCTGACCCTGGGCAGCTCAGCTCCTTGTGTATGAGGCGGATCAGGAACTGCACCAAAACAAAGGTGAGCCCACCCGTCACTGGGGCAGGCACAGGCACAGGGCAGCCCGCGCTGTGGGCACCGTGAGGACCTAGCCCGCAAGACCCAGGTGAGTGGTTCTCTCCCCACAGCACCTTCCCTGGGGTCACCTCCCTGCAAGAGCAGTGGGGCCTGCATACTCAGCCCGAGGCCTTGGTTCCTGTGGGCAGGGCTGTCTGATGAGGGCCCACGAAGAACCAGGAGGTGCCCTGAAAACAAGGCTTTTGGGAAAGATGCAGCCTGAACCAGTTCTGGGGTCAAGTCATGTTTAGAATAAAATCAGTCCAATCATAAAATGTCCACAGTGGGAAAAAGAAAGATAAGAGGACCACAATGCTGGTGGCCCAGGGGGTGGACTTGCGAGTTTCTCAGGCGACTCTAAAGCCAGGTGAGCATCTCCTCCGACGCCAGTCCTGGGGTCTGAAGAGGCTGCCACAGGACAGCTGCACCCCACTGGGAGCCCCTTGGAGGCCAGGCCTGGCCGGGGGTCAGGGCTGTTCCACCAATATTGCTGCCTCAGCTTGAGCTCCTCTCCAGACCCAGGGCTTTAACTCTGTGCCTTTCACATGTTCGAGGGCTCAACATCAGCTTCCAAATCCAGACAAATGACTGTGCTATCCCCAATTTAACTAGTGTGTCTGCATTTTCCAGTGTGGATCCAGTCTCTCTCCCAGTGTGATATCAGCCCACAGGAGGGCTCTCCCTGGACGTGGCTCCTCACTCTTAGAGGGCCACAGATGCCCTCAGACCCAGGGTGGATCACTGGGCCAGGGGAGGCGGGGAAGGGGTGCTGGAGGACGGTCTCCAGGGGCTGCTTAAAAACCAAACCCACGGCCCCACCCCCAAGCCTCAGGCCACAGCTCTAGAAGGCAGAAACTCTTCTATTTTCTTAGATGCTTATGGTTTGAGTGGGAACTTAGAAGTCCCCCACATGAGGTGAGTTCAAGCTGGAGAGAACAGGAGCCCCTTCTACAGATAAGATGCATCCAGCTGCTCTGCTTGGTACATGAAAGGTGTTTGCGATAATTAGTTGGTAAAGGTCGTGGGAACATGGCAGGTACTAACAATAGTGCTGGTGGCAAGAGCAAGGCTATTGTTAAATAAATCCATCTGTGTGTATCTGAACCGCTAGCTCCAATTACTGGCACAGGCTTGTTGTGTTTGAGCTGGTACCTTACCCACATCTACATCCTATCAAGTGTGATGTGTGAAAAGTGCTAGCCTGAAGAGTCCTATGATTATGAAAAGCCGATCATTAAGACAGAGAAAAAAAGATGAAGAATGTAGTAGCAAGTGTTATCTGTGGGTATGGGATGAACTGTAAATAGTGACAGCTCTGAAGAACAGAGATCCGATTTCAAAACATGCCGTGTGCTTGGCTCACGCATGCAAGAATGACCAACAAGGAGGGGCCCTGCCAACTTTAAGAGCCCAGTGCGTACTGGAGACCTGAGGACTTTGGCTGTGTGCCCAGGCAGTCCTGCAGGCCCTGGAGCTGGCCATCAGTGTGCGCGGTGAGGCAGGAAGCATGGTGTCCTCTGGCCCCCCAGGACACCTGCTCAGATCATGGAGGTTCTCAGCCTCAGACTTGGGAGGAAACACTTGTCTATTTTGGTGAAAAGATACCAGAAAGCATGTTGATCAGGGAAGAGAAAAAGGTGTCTATTTCTTAGGTTTGAAAGGCTCAACTCAAGCTCACTGGCCTGCTGCACATCCTGGTTCAGTTTCTTCTCCACTACAAGACCCCATCTCCCAAGTGCTTCTGCTTTAGGTCTCTTTCTTCCAGTGCAACAAATCCACCCTCCTCTGGTTATTATTTACCTGTCGTGTACTTTCCCATTCTTTTACTTTCGTCTTTTCGGAATTCCAGTGTAGCAGGTGTGTTTCTTGTAAATAACCAGTGCCTGTATTTTTAAAAGCAACTTGACAGTCTCTGCTTCTAACTGATGAGTTTAGTCCGTTTATAGTTACTGTGTTGCTGGTATGCTGGGATCATTTTCATCCATGTCGCTATGTATTTCTGTATTTACCCTGCTTTTTCTATGCTTCCCCTGACCCTAGGTTCTCTTGAATAAATCTTCATTTCCCTGTATTGCCTTGAAGGTTACACATTCTATTGCTATTGACTTGACAATATAAGAACTGCGGTGTGCTGGAACTCTGATTGTCCCGCTTGTACTTTACATTTTCAGTATTTCAGTTCTTTTTTATATTGCCCAAATTAGTCGTCATTGCTGTTGTTTTAAACTAAGAGTCAGAAAGCTTCTTCTGTAAAGGTCTAGATAGTAAATATTTCAGGCTTTGCAGCCATATGGTCTCTGTTGCGCATTCTTTTGTTGATTTTTTTAAAGAAATCTTTAAAAATATAAACCATTCCCAGCTGGAGGATCATACAAAAATAGGCCACAGTTAGCTGGCCCCTATTTTATATGGTCAATACTTAGATTCATCCTTAGGAATATTGCTTTTTTGCTTGCATTTCTCCTTGCATCTCAGACTTTCCTTCTGGATCTATCTTCCTTCTTTGAATACACTGTTTAGCAATTTTTGCTGGGAGCATCTTTGGTTAAAAATGTTTTCACTTCACCCTTACTCTTGCATGCAAGTTTATCTAGGTACAGAATTCTAAGTCGTTTGATTTCTGAATCTAAGAATGTTTGTCTTTCATGTATGTGGAAAATTCTCAGCTATTTTCTCTTAAAATATTGCTTCAAACCCAGTCTATTATCTTCCTCTGGAATTACTTTCAGATATTAGGCCATCTCATTTGGTCCTCCATTTTATATTTCATTTCTCTTTAATATTTTCCATCTCTCTTTTTGTGCTGAATTCTGGATAATTTCTTCATGTCTATATTTCATTTCAGTAATCTCTTCAGCTGTATCTAATTTACTTTTCTAACCCATCCATTGAGGTTTTTTTTTCAGGCTAAAGATCACATTTTTTATTTCTATAACTCCTGTTTGGTTGTTTTTGAAGCCTGCTCTGTCTTTTTGATAGTGTCTTATTCTTTCTTTCATGAGGTCAGTTCCTTTTCTTTACATCATTAGTAACATTGCATATATTTATTTTTAGTTTATATAACTCTTTTATCTGCAGTTTTGGGGGAGTCCAATTCCACCATTTTTTATGTCTGTTACTGTCATTCAAAGTGGACTGCTTATGTTTCATAATTTTGTATTGTGAGCTCATCTTTAGTAGGGTGAAGAAACCTAAGTAGGTTAGCTACAGAAATCCTGTGCTGCAGGGTTGAGATTTGTCCCTATTTGCTTCTGCATTATCACTACCTAAGGACCAACTTTGTTCATTTTAAACATATTTGTATGAGCTCAAAGATTAAAGCTGACTGTGGGGAGGTCTATGGCTAAAAATTTTCAAGGGATATTTTTTCCCTTAATCTGGCTAAGATGGGCAGATTCCCATTGTCTTCCTGTGCCAGTGTGCAGATATCATCTAATACACTCTTTCACTGCCAGCATGGCTCTTCGAGGGTCCTGGTTCTATGAGGAAGTCTCCAGTTCCAAATCCTCATCTTGTGCCAGCCTAACACCTTGTCTCTTACCCAGTGTGGGCACAACCACCCCAACCCCTTGACTCCTGAGCTTGTGTATTTATATTGCCTTTACAATTCTGGCTCCTGGGGAATTCCTTTACTTTCTTATGAGTTTGGCTATGCATCAAAACAATTTTCAATATATATTACTGAATATTTCTGAAGAAGATATTTCAGATTCTCTGAACAGTTGTAATGACAGGAATTTTACTGCTACTTAGTGGAAATACATCTGGAGGCTTCACTAGAACATTTAGGCATTAAGAAAACCCACAGATGATCCAAAGAACAGCCATTTAAACCTAGTAAATTCATAGGTTGAGAGTTGGTATTTGATTTTGTATGTGGTGGGGAAGTTGAGTTTTATAATTTCCTGGAATTAAGATATAAGACTTTCATTTAGTTGAGTGAGTTGATATTTCTAAAATTCTCAACTCATTTTTATTGGGATCAGCCTAAGGTTTTGTCTGGTGAAGCAAGAGGAGAGGCATGACTGTGGGTCTGGCAACTTTGTGGCCAGGTGACTTGTAAAGATAAGTGTATGTGCCCCTCACAAGTGCACATCTGTGTGACTGTGACATCATCACTGGTCTTCCCTACCCAGAGGAAAACCTCAAGCTTTCTCAACACAGGAGGGCACAGAAGCAGGAGCCCAGAGAAAAGGGGGCAGAAGCCAGAAGGCAACTTGGTGTGTCTGCATTGACAGCCTCTTTGCCCCTTTATTCTCTCCCATCCCTTCAGGTGAAAGAAGTTGGGGCTGCTCCCGCCATCTGACAAGCATGGCTGCAGGAGGGACACCAGGACACTGATGACCAGTGGGAGGCCGGGCTCTGTGTATCATCTGCTTTAATTCCCACAGCAGTCTTGTCACTGGGCGCCATTATCATGCCCATTTTAAAGCTGTGGAGCAGAGGTTACGAAACCTGCCCAAGGCACACACGTGACAATGACGGGCAGGATCCAGAGCCATGGAGCTCCATGCTCCTGGCCTCTGTGCCATCCTGCCCAAGACTGCAGACCAAAGACTGTCCTGCTTCTGTTTCTGATTTTTTCTAACCAGAGAGAGAAAGGGCTTTAGACTATGCATATTTAGAAAAGATGGGAAGACCCAAATCTGTCTGATAACTCAGGAATGCACGGGAGAAAGTTCCACCAGTGTTTGGCCACAACCACAGAGATCCGCATTCAAGGTGGATTGGACTAAAAATAGGCCGACTTACCAGTAAGGCACAGGCATCTGCAAACATCAGCATGTAAAACACATTGCTCCAGCCGGACGGGGAGAGGAGCCCAGCCAGCAGGGGGCCCAGGGCTGCTCCTGAAATCGGGCAAATGGACACACATGGTGCTGTTTAGAGAAAATCCCAGCACATGACCAGCAGTCACACAGAATGGGGCTCAACACCTCACTCACAATGAAAGGAACACATACGGAACTACACTACCTCATCCTGGCCTATCAGACTGGGAGCAGGTAAAAGGTCTAGTATAGGTTGAGCTTTCCAAATCTGAAAACCTGAAATCCCAAATGCTCCAGAATTCTTAACTTTTTGAGTGCTGACACTCAAAGGAAATGCTCACTGGGGCATTTCAGAATTGGGATTTGAGATGCTCAACCAGTATAATGCAAATATTCCACAATCTGAAAAAATAAAAAGACGTAACCACTTCTGGTCCCAAGCACTTCAGATAAGGATAGTCCACCGGTACGCCTTACTACTGAGAAGGCAAAGCTGGCACAGCCTCTTCCCAGAACCATCCTAAAAATGTGTGTTGGCCTTGTAATGTTTGTTCTTTTCATCCAACACTCCCATGATGTTCCTGAATACACTGTAAGGAAATCTGAATTCAATGCACAATCTTAGATATTCTTATGCTATAAAAATGTAACTGGGTAAAATTGGAATAAGATTTGTAGATACTAATACTCTTCAATGCTCACTTTCTAATTCTGACCATTGCACTGTGGTCTGTCATGGAATTCCTTGCTTTTAGGAAGTACATGCTGAATAGTTACGCGTAAAGGGGCAACATGTGTGCATTTTACTCAAGTGGTTCAGAAAAATGCATGTGTGTGCATATATATGTGTGTAAACATACATGAGGGGTGCATGATGAACCACATGTACTAAAATGTCTGAATTCTTTGTACTATTTCTGCAACTTTCTCAAAGTCTGAAATTATGTCAAAATGTTTTTTTAAATGATGAAAACAAAATAAAGTATCCCCCTAAATGCCCAGGGGCTGCCGTTTAAGAATGTGTTCTATAGCAGCTGGTGCATTTAACCAAGAGGGACTGAAATGAATCCTGATAACATGTAGGATGGCCTGTTTTGGTAGACGCATGGGAAAAAGCATGAAGAATTTCCACCAAGCTATGAACTGACATTCAATCTCTGAGAGAGAAAAGATAACTAGGGTATTTCATGCCCTAGACACTCGTTTTTTTCAAGTGTTCACAAAGTGCACTTACTATTTTATAATCCCAGGAGCAATTGTATTTTTTTTTTTTTAATTCTCAGAACTTCCAGGTAAACATGGTCGGCTACTCATGTGTTATCTCCACATCTCTCAAGCAACACGAACTGCGCCATCACTGACTTTTAAAAATGATAAATCCTCCCACCGAAGGGCACGTGGTTTTGGAAGACAGACGTAGAAGGGCTGACAGCTAACACAGCCTCCAGTGTTCCCTGCTGCACTGAGCACCCTCAGAGGGAGATGGCACAGGGACACCTGGAGCAGAGTCAGGCCCAGCGGAGCACACGAGACAGGGGAGGGGAGGGCAAGGAAGGGGGGTCAGCAAGAGAAAAAGGGAGCATGGGTTGAGTCTTTTATCACAAACTGTTAGCTACATTCCCTCTGCCACACCTCGGATCCCAGGTCTCTCTTCTCATCCTCGCTGATAGAGACTCCTGATGCCCCCATGCAGGAGAGCGCAGCTTAACCTGTGGGGGCACTAAGCCCAGCTCAGGACAGGGATGCCACCTAACAGGCAACAGGGGATCTGGGGAAAGACACCAGCTTCCACTAAGCAGCCACCCATGGTCCCACGCCACGGCAAGGATGTTGGCAGCTGGACCCAGGCTCTCCTGGGCACTGAAGGAGTCACCTCCTCCAGGTTCCACAGGGTCCCTCTGGAGGACCAGCAGCCAGCACACTGTTCCCACAGAAAGACTTCAAACCACTGTGCAGGACCCCTTCTTCCATGGGAAGTGATGAAGGGGCAACCAAGGTCTGCCCTGTGTCTCGGGAATACCCCAACGCGAAAGCAAGCAAGCTGGTAGGAGGGATCCTGGAGGAGAATATTCCCAGAGCTCACAGCACCCCCAGAGAGCCAACAGAAGACTAAGTTGAACCTCATGACACTCCCATTTTTTTTTTGTGGCTGAAAACCTGTCATCAATTTCACATGATTCAATCTAACAAGAAATAAAACAGGATACCCTGAAAGGGCAGAAAAACATCAGTGAACACTGAAAATATGGCAGGAAAAGTAAAATGTTCGATATAAAGGTGGAAAATACAGTCAAGAATCTCCTTGAGAAAGTAGAGAACAGGGAGATGGGCAGGAAGGGAAAGAGCGAAAGGAAAGTTGAAGGATTAATCCAGAAAAGCCTACATCTACATATGTTTTCCAGAACGAAAAAACAACTCAGAAAATGGTAGGAAAACTTATCAAACCAATAGAGGCCCAATTCCCCTAAAGCGAAGGGCAGGTGTTTCCAGACTGAAGGGGCCACCAGGTGCCCAGAACGGTGGATGAAGAAAGGCTCCAGGGGTAAGGAAGGGAACCTGGAGATTTCTAAGAGAAAAAAGAGAAGGTCAGAAAGCAAGGGCTGGGGTCAGAATAATGGGGGCTGGAAGACAGGGGTTCTGAAGAGAAGGTGTTTCCACGTCCGCATGCCTCAGGCGAGAGCAGAATCCAGACACCACTGTGCACTTGTAAGCTTGCAGAATGCACCTCCCCTAACTCAGGAAGCTAAGAGACAGTTTCCACCACAGGAGTGGTAAACAGGGGTCTAGACTGCTAGGGCTGTGTTGAGGGCAAGAGAGGAGGGGGACTCCCAGCACCGTGGTAAAGCTGCGCAGTGGGCGGCGTGAGGCTGATGGTGTGAAGAAAGGGGTGGGGCGGGGCAGGATGCCGACCACAGTGCAGGGAAGGAAGAACTTTGTCGGAAATGTAGAAAAGAGGAAGAGATGAGATGTGTTTACTCACCCGGGAAAAAACAAGATGTTTCTATTGAGGGTGCATAATTAAAGTTTCTTTCTTGGCTGGAAAGTGAAGGGCAGGAGTGTGGCCAGTATAACTGAGGGGGAGGAGGGTGGGCAATGTCGGGGTGGGAGGGAGCCAGGTCCCCTCTTCCGTAAGAGGAGCACAGTTGAGATGTTAAGATGATGAACCAAGAAACATGAACATACACAGGTAAGCAGAGAGAGGCAGCTGAAATTGCTGCTTCTAGACAAAGAGGGCTGGGGAGGGGGATGGAACGCCACTGTACAACATAATAAGTTTGTAGGACTGCCTGGCTTCTAAGGTACATTATGTTTTACTTTAATAAATAAAAATTAACTTGAAAAAATGCAGCGCTCTATTTAATTGCTCTGCATGAAATGCACAGAAACGGCAACCTTTGTGATTCTAAGGACTGCAGACGCCCCAGGCGCACACTGAGTCAACCAACCATATGGCACTTGGGAGAAGGCAGGGGTGACTTACAATTAGTCATGCTTTGCCTCCACCCGAGTCAGTGCCAAGGAGTGGACGGTGACACTAAGTAAGCATGCGGGCAGCTCCCTCGGGAAGGGCCGTGGCTGACATGGTGGCCTTCCCACTGGAGCCTGTACTTTGTCTCGCTGGGCAGCACTCAAGGAATAATGGAAGGAATAATGGAAGGAATAATGACTGAGGTGTGGTGGTGGGGGTGGGCAGGCCTGAGTGCCATTTCCATGGTGACCATTTACTGAGCAGGCAGCAGGCACTGATGGGCGGTAGCGCCTGGAGGAATTGGGTCCTGGTCCCGCCTCTGGTGTAACGTAGCAGCCATCAAGGTGGGCGCAGCAGCTCCGCGGACAGTCAGGACTTGGTGCAGGTTAACAGAAGGCCAGAGAGGGTCCGGTGTGCGTGCCACCTTCCTTGTGAGTGGGCCAAAGGCATTCAGAACTGCGCCTCCCTTCCACCCGCTCGGGGGCAGTGGCCTCTGTTCACAGAGGCAGAGTCCCTACCCATAGCCACAGACTTCTGCTTCCCTCTCATTTTGAGAAGAATATGAAGAAAAATGTGTTTTTTCACCTAGTTCATGATTTCCCTCTTTTTTTACACTGATGCTCTGCTTTAAAGCGGCAGTCGGGGTTTTGCCAGTGGAGTGCCAAGTCAGCTTTTAGAACAGGGTTTCACAGCAGAGTCAGACCGAATCGCAGGCCGCAGGCCACTGGGGCACAAGGCCAAGAGAAGGCCGCGCAGTCACAACGTCAATCAGAACCGAGCTCAGCCCTGCAGTCCCCCGACTTCCTACTGAGATGCCCAAGAGAGAAGATCAGAGGGGTGACCACCGCCACCACCCAATACACTCAAAGCCCCTCTGGATCCAGTGAAATGAAGGAACCAACATTAAGGGCAGAGACAAACCTGGTCTGGTCTCACTTTGGTGAACAGCAAAAGCCAAAGCGTGGCTTTCTGAGCAACGGCCACCCTGCCCACTGCTTCTCAGAACAAGGCAGTGGGTCACATGAAGCCAGCCCTGCCCCAGAAACAGCAGCAGCAGCAGCGTGGAGCTGGGGTTCCTGCCAGCCAGGGGTGGGTGGGGCGCCTGGGGCCTGTCCGGCCTGGCTCCTCACTGTGCACTCAGCGGCGTGGGCCCTGGCTGTGATTCTAACTGGGAGCAGCCCGTTCAGTTCACTGGGATACAGCAAAAACCCAAGCAAATCCCATCCTCCTGGAGCTTCCGTTCCAGTGGTGGGAGACAGAGGAGACGAAGCAGAGGAGCGCACCAAATCCCACTGCGGATGGGGAGAGTGCTCCAGAGAACAGACCAGGGAGAGGCGGCCTGGCGGCCAGGCCAGAAGGGTTCCCGTGTTCTCAGCAGGGTGGTCCCAGGAGGTCTCGCTGACAGGATGACATCTGAGCAAAGACTCAAGGCATGAGGGAGTGTGGCACGAGGTCACCTCTGGGGACCTTCCCAGACACAGGGCATGGCCAGAGCAAAGAGCCCGCACAGGGGCCAGCCTGGCCTCTGGAGGAGCAGCAGGGAGGCCATGCGGTGGGAGGGCTTTGCCTTCTGCCATCACTGAGACAGCAGTGGACACCCAGAAACGTGCTGTGGTTTCCAGCCTGCTGACGCCAAGGCCACGGGCAGCCAAGAGCAACATTGGCTCTCTGCACGAGCCCGCGGGAAGGCTCCAGCACCAGGTTCTGGCTGACCTGGGTTTACCGAGCCACCTTCGTCTAGCAAACACTGGGCTTTACTGCTTTGAGAACCCCACGCAGCAAGTGACTCACCAGGTTGGCACCCCAGGTCATTAGCTGTGAGAGCCACACCTGGCAGCCCCCCGTCACCTCCCACATGTAGGAAGGACCCTCCTGATCTTCACCTGGCAGGTGTGGCAGCTCCTGATCTTCACCCGCCAGCACAGCCACTGCGTGTGCTGCCCGCACAAGGGCTCAGGGAAGGCCATGGCCGTGCTGTCAGGCTGCACATGGGTGAGGAGACTGGTGCTCTGCCAGTTCCCACCTGCCTGCTCCCTAAGGGAATGGTTGCTTTTTCTGCCACCTTTTTAAATTCCAGAATATGCCACTGAATTCTCTTCAAGAGCTTCGATGATGCTGGTAACACTCAGAACCCTGTATGCTTTTGGACCAATTAGTTTTTCTGTAATTTAATAAGACTCTGCCTTTCTTGAGATGAGGGCAATAAATAATGAGTGGACCTGAGTTAGCCCATGGGCTGTAGTCTGCCAACCACTGCCTCGGGTGAAAACCTGGACACACACAGCGAGTCACACGCGCATCTCCCTGAAGCCACCCAGGCATGCACGACCATCTCTGCACCGTGTCCCCTGCGCCGTGTCCCCTGCTATCTGCTCGTACTGTAAGAAGCCGGCCCACCCGATGTTAGCGGTGCAGTTGGAACCCTGGGTACCTGTTCACAAGCATGTGACAGTGTGATTTCCACTAAGACACCAAACCTCCCAGAGCCAAAACTGTCTGCGCACCTACAGAGCCGGTCCCGTCGATGATGGCGGTCACGGTGGACAGGGCGTGTGCGTTGCCTTTCAGACTTTTATGAGTCCCCTAGAAGAGAGGAAAAACAGATGTGGAGCTTGTCTCCGTAGCATGAGAAGTAAACCTAAGCCTCTGTATGACCATTTACTCGAACTGCTCTGCAGAACAACTCAGCGTGAGGTATTTCCCATTATTTAAACTCCACCCCAAGTTTGCCTTGGAGAGTTAAAACTTCAAGGGTTTTTAAGAGTCAAAAATCATCAGAAATGTTTCGTTCCAGTTACAAGAACCTTAGGATTCTCTTCAAATAAAAAAACATTTGTTCAGCACAGTCCTGCTCCTCCCTGAGGCCCCAGAGCAGCCAGCGTGAGGTGTGAAGATGTGTGACACGCGCCCCTGCCCTGAGCTGCACCGGCCTTCCTTCCCAGCACCCGCCTTCCTTCCCAGCCCCGTCCACATGTCTGCTGGATTCCTCAACAGCCAGGGCCTTCCTGGGACCCCTGTCAGACATCTCTGCAGGACCTGAAATTCAACCTGATTGATAGCAAACGCCAGGGGAAGAAGGGAGGAGGGGACAGCCGAGAAACCAAGGCCGGCACGGGTCCTCGGTGAGCAGTCGCCAGGAGCTCCGGTTTTGAAAATGTTGCATAGATAACGGGCAAAAAGCACAAATTGAGGACAATAGGAGGGGGAAAAGATCAGGGGAAACAATGCCTGAAAGCCTAAAACTATAAAAATGAACCAGCGTTCAAAAAAATAAATGCTTGTATATGCATGTAATACGTATATAAAATAAAGAACAGAACACACAATATGAAAATCATCCAGAACCTGTGTATTTTGAAGTCTAAAAAATAAGTGAAAGTCTCTCCTCTGCCTCTATCCCATGAAGGCCGACCACTGCTAATGGTCTGATGTGGATCCTTCCAGAACTTTCCATGCCCATGCAGACACAAGTCTGCATGCTCACACACACTCAGGCAGTTTCAGGACATGCCCAACACAAAGGTGACCAAGGTGGGGCGTGGTACCTGGATGAGGAGGGCCGAATCCCCCAGCACCTCTTCCCGGCCCGGCCCCTCTCTCTCTGCAGAGGTCTCCAGGACAGGACCCCTCCCCTGCCCCCTTGGAGTGAAAAGGTGCCTGAGTCATGAGGATGGCGCCCAAGAGCCTTTTGTTGTGCTGAGCGGTGAGTTTCGAGCCAACCTGCCCGTGATTCTAGAAGCGTGAGGAGGGGGGCAGGTGCAGGAAGGCTGGAGACCACAGATGTAGGTGAGCTGCCAAAAACGTGCTTCTGCAAATACGGTTTTACTAACGGTAATGGAGGCCACTTTTGTCATGAATGGCAAATGGGGTGCCCACAGGGCCAGCGTCTCTCCCAGCTCCACTCACCAGGTCGGCAGAGACGGCGGTGGTGATGAGCGCGTAGGGCCCACTGACCAGGGCTCCGCTGAGCAGCAGCATGGCTGTGGGAGGCAGAGGGGCAGAGAATGGAAGTGTGTCCTCTGGAGAGCCCCACATGCATGGGAGCAGCCCGAGGTGGGCGCCTCGGGAGCACAGGGAGGGGGTGCAGCAGAAACAGCTTCCTCTAAACTTGTCTAGTAAGGCGCTAAAGCATATCGTACCCTCCCTAGGACTCAGGCTCATTCACCCTTGAAGGGCAGCAGCTGCCGCCACGAGGGAGTGAGCACAGGCCAGACCCTGGGCCTGACCCCGGGCCTGGGCTGGCCCCTGCTTCATCTTCGGCAGAAAGGCCTGCCTCTCGTGACCCACAGCTGCTGTGGTGCTCGCTGAGGGCAGACTCTCACCCTCTCCCTGGACCACGTCGCTTCCTAAACTCTCCTCTAGGCTCACACTCAGGTCAGGAAGCTTCTGGCCTGAGGGGTCACAGGAAACTCCGCTTCCTCTCCTGGGGGCAAGGTGCCTTTTGGATAATGTTTAAGGGGACCACACACATCCCCACTGCTGGCTCGTTAGGACAGAAAGCATACTTTTAAGTGCTGGAGGCATAATTTGATAGCATGGCCTACAGGGTGTTCAAGATAGTCCTCCAAGGTTATGCAACCACTCCTGGAGGGCAGCTGGGAAAGCTGGGAGGAGGTGGCTGGGGGGGCCACTTGCCGTGGCTCCTGGCCTGACCCTGCTCAGGTCACACTGCCAGGTTCCTGGCTACCTGACGTGGCCCAAGGGCTAGACTGGGTTGCTCTCACCACCAGGGGTGCAGGTTGCAGGTCGCAGGCTGCTGCAGCCCCGCCGAGCCCTCAGGAGGGGCTGACCTCAAGGTCACCTCTGGCTTCTCCACTGAGCGCCCAGGGCCACTGCCCCAGACCAGGCTCGCACTCTCCTGGCTCACACTGAAACCCGCAGACTGGCAAGCCTTGCACTGGGGAGAGGAGACCCTGGCCTCTCCAGATGGCTTCACCCAAAGGAGGACACGGGACAATTTTAGCCACACCATGTGCTCCAGTTAAACCAACTCAATGCACCTGTTGATGTTAATATTTCATCTTGCCAGTTGTGTGAACTTTAAAAACGTATGTGAAAGAAAAGCAGGAAGGCCTCCATACTCACCAATGGTGGCCTCGAGCCCCATCTTGCTGATGGTGGAGAAGATGTACAGCTGTGGACATCAAGACACAAGGTCAAAGCTATGGCTGGCTGCAGGCAGCACGAGATGGCTGGAAACCTACTTCTCAAAAGCCCGGCGGGTGATTCTCAGGCAGCCATCCCAAGGGTGGAAACCCCTGAAAAAGAGTGACGCCACGCCCCCTCCCGTCTCAGGCATTGGGCCTTGTCCCCACCATGAGGGCTTTGGACCAAGCACTCTGGGCGACCTGGGGAAATCTGCAGGGTGCTCCCACTCTACATCCCCAGCCAAGGGCAGCCTTCCGGAGCTCCTGATTTGAGAGTCTGACTGCCAAGTCCTTAGGCTTCCCACCCCCGGTGGCAGCAAGGGGCCCACCCAGACATTTCTTCACTCAGCATTCTTTCAGGGTCTGTGTTGGGCCATGTCCAGGACCCCAAGATGGCTGAAAGTCAGCCCTTGTTCTGGGGTTACTGGAGAGGCAGACATGCAGAGCTACAGCGTCCACTGACAAGCCTGTTACCTCTAATGTTACGATGATAAAAACAGTAAGGATGTGCATTGTTTCTAACCCACGTCAAGATGGTGCTACTGACATCCCATTTTCCAGATCAGGGAACTGGGGCACAGAGGGGGATGTCACCGCCCAAGGTCAGGAGCTACGAAATGCTTGAAAAGTACTATGCACCATGTGTCACAACGAGAGGGGTCAACGATGCCTAAGAGGTGGTGGAGGTATCACGGATCCCAAAGGATGGGCAGGAGCTTGTCTGGGGCAAGGGGGCACCCCAAAGCGAGGAGCAGCTTGCGCACAGCCCATGCTGGACCAGCAGCAGCTGTGCATGTGGGGGAGGGAGCCTGGTGGAGGCCCGCAGGTGCAGAGGGAGGGGTCAGGGGACAGGAGGCACGAGAGGGAATGAAGTGGGCTTGTCAGGAAAGTGGAGCATGGGACAGATAGGAGAGGATGCTGGCTGGTGGGGAGGACAGTGGAGAACTGTCTGCAGGCTTTGGGGCCCAGGGAAGGCAGCAGGGCTGACCGTGGGGGCTGCGAGCAGCAGCATCAGGCCGCAGGTGGAGGCCCTCTTCTCCAGTCGGTCTGAGATCACACCTGCCAGGATCCCACCTGCAATGGAGAGGCGGGCTTCAGGCGCTGACGTCCCAGGGCATGAGCCCACGGGGAGGAAGCAGAACTGCAGGAGCCCGGAGAACGGCCTCCTCCTTTCTCAAGCCCCTCTCTCCATGCATCACGGGCAGGCAGCCTTCTCACAGGCCTGACCTCCCCACAGGCCTCCACTGGTTGTGGTCAGATGTGAGAGTCTAGGAGACATCTGTGAGTTCAGGTTTTAGACCAGTCTTGAAGCCCCTTTACCTATCAAGGTACTAAGGTGGGCAGTCTGTCACCTGCCCAGGAGGCATGCTGCTGCTTTTTTGTTTGTTTTAGTTTTGAGATGGGGTCTCACTCTGTCACCCAGGCTGGAGTGCAATGGCATGATCATGGCTCACTGCAGCCTCAACCTCCTAGGCTCAAGCCATTCTCCCATCCCAGCCTCCCAAGGCTGGAACCATACACTCGAGCCACCACGCCCAGTTATTATTATTTTTTGTAGAGAGGGGTCTTGTTATGTTGCCCAGGTTGGTCTTCATAACAAGAAGAGCTCAAGTGATCCTCCCAACTCGGCATCCCACAGTGCTGGGATAACAGGCATGAGCCCCTGAGCCCAGCTGGCATGCTGTTTCTGAGGGAAGCTGTTCAAGTGCAGAGTCAGGGCCCTGGGGAGGGAGGGGAGACCATAAGACAGGTGATGGCCTGACCCTCCTGGGCTGGGTCCACTCAGGGGATACGAGACCTTGGGGAACCCTGCTCCCTCTGAGCAGCGAATCAGCTCAGGGATCATGTGCCTTGTGAAATTATTGCTGCAGCAGAACAGGTCTTAATGAACTCACCAAAGATTCCGCCCACGTCAAACAGGGTGGAGAGCTCCCCAGCTTTCTTGGCATCAAGGTGATCTATTAAAATGACAAGGGAGTGTGAAACAATGAGGATCTCTTTCATGCATCACAGTGACACACCATGGCAGAACAGGATCCATGCACGAGACTCCGGTTCCATAAGCTTGATTGACACCAAGGAGCAATTAGCAGTTAACTCAGATTTAAAAAACAAGTAACATAGAAAGGATGAAAATACTCTTAACCAAAAACCGTGGCTTTCCTCTGCTCAGTCTAATTATCCCACCTTTGGTTCAGAGGCCCCCCAGGGGCCCCTCTGCCATGAAGCTAGATTAACACAGGACAGAAGTGGGGGTGTGGAAGGAGCCTGGATGCTTGAGCGTCCTGTCACATGTGCTGTCTGACCACATGACTTTAGAGCTGCAGATGAGGACACAGAGGCCTCCCAGCACCAGCTCAGGGTGCCCTCCACTAGATTTTGTACAAGTTCTGGGCTTTAAGGTGGACTGAGCCAGCCGTGCGTGAGAAAGGAGACTGGGCGGCGTCTGGGGCTGCGGGTCAAACCCGGCCTTTCCGAATCATCAATGGCATGGACAGGAAACTGCTTCTTTCAAACAAACTGGAAATGCCAGCAGTTCAAGACTCAAGTCCTGAGAATGTCGCCCCTTTTGCAACCACAGGGGAAGAAGGGAGAAAGAAGGCCCAGGCTGTGTGCAGCTCACTGGCCGAAGTGAGGCGGGGGTCACGAGGCAGGGAAAGAACCTCAGGATCCGAGGGCGCTCCTTGCTGCCTCCCCACTCACTGGCCCTTGGGCAGGCCCTGTCCCTGCTAGGCTGTGGGACAGTCCCCACACCACCTCCTCAACTTCTCTCCTGGGGTATTCAGCCTCCAGCCTCATGCTGCCAGCATTCTCCGCTGGTGGGATCTGCATCCCCAGAAAAGGTGGTCTGCACTCCTCGGCCTGCCCCATTCTCAAAGGCCTCCTCTTTGAGACATCGCCGGATCCTGCCCCTTCCTGACGGCCTGGTGTCTTCTTGTCTTCTCCTTCCTCTCACTCACTCTGGCTCCCTGGGCGAAGAGCCCTCCACGTGCTCCTGGCCCATCCCCACTTCCTCTCAGCCAGTGTTCTGGTTTCCCCACTCAATAGCCCCTTCCCTTAAGCACTCTTCATCCCCTCGTCTGTCCTGTGGTCACATATGACACGGGGGAGCATGTTACTATTTCACTGGCACGTTTTCTCATAATCTAGAGCTGCAGCCACCGCGGGGCTTCCGAAACGTAAAGCAAACTGTTGGCCCTGCCAAAAATGAGAAGTTATCTCCCAGAAGCCATTTCCAGGTCAGAGTATCAGGGAATTCTTCTCTCAGGTCCCCAGAGGTCTTGCTTCTGCTCACTGGCTGCTATGATCCAAAGTTCAGTGTAGCCCACATTTAAACGCAGGCGGCCCCAGAGCAGGAAGTACCTCATGAACTGGTAGCCCTAGCTGGGATAGAACATGTCAACCGTTAAGCCCCATAAAGGTGACCATTATGGCAATACAGTTTGCATATCTGAATTCTTTTTAGCCTATGTTTCATCATAGTACTTGATTCAAAAGTGTGCCTCTCAAATCACCCTTCGTGACCTTGTGTTTCCAAGACTCTAGAAACCAGCAGATAGAAGAGAGTCCAGACCCCAGTCAGTGTGCGGAACTTAGTGTGTTCTAGCAGCGGACACTCACCCACATTCGTGATGTACAGGGGCAGCCAGAAGAGGAAAGTGTAGCTGACCAGCTTGGCGAACAGCAGACACAGCGAGAACTCTATCACGCCCTGAAAGAGAGAGCGGTCGGGCGTCTTCTCCAAATGTGGAGCCAGCAGGTGTGTGTAAATATGCAACAGAGTTAAATATGACTTCGCTCCCATAAAGACATCCTGTCTTTGGTCTGGCTTTAGCACCTCCAGACACGTAGTGGGGAGGGTGCTGCACTGCTGTGTGGTGCAGTGAGGATGCGGGAACTGTGGGGCACTCACCCCAGCAGATGCACCAGGGAGGGGCAGGACCCCTGACAGGGGCGGGGCCACAGCTGCAGCTACTCTACTGTCACATGGGGTGCAGGCCCAGTGTGGCCAGATTTTCTGCTTTTCAATTGAAGACAGAAAGCCCTATTTATCTATGAAATTTCTGAATTTTGAAATGGAGACTACCTTTTTTTTTTTTTTTTTTTTTTGAGACGAGACGGAGTCTTCCTCTGTTGCCTGGGCTGGAGTGCAGTGGCCGGATCTCAGCTCACTGCAAGCTCCGCCTCCCGGGTTTACGCCATTCTCCTGCCTCAGCCTCCCGAGTAGCTGGGACTACAGGCGCCCGCCACCTCGCCCGGCTAGTTTTTTGTATTTTTTAGTAGAGACGGGGTTTCACCATGTTAGCCAGGATGGTCTCGATCTCCTGACCTCGTGATCCGCCCGTCTCAGCCTCCCAAAGTGCTGGGATTACAGGCTTGAGCCACCGCGCCCGGCCAATGGAGACTACCTTTTAGGATCAAAACCCAGTGTCTTTACATCAGAGTAGAGTCAATGAAAACATGTACGGGTTTGATTTTCATACGACATCGGCTGGAAAACTTAGCTATTAAAGAAGTTCTCGTATAGCCGGGCGCAGTGGACTGAGTACTGAATGGCTCCTTCTTCTTCCCTGGAACTGAAATCACTGTAAATTATAAAGCCATCTGGAAACACACAGATCAAACAATTCCGACCATTCTGTCAGCACACAGGCATACAGGCTACTGCATCCCGCCTGTGAGTACTACAAACCAGTCCGCACCAGGGAAAACAACGAAGAGAGACACGTAGGTACGAGTGAGGAAATCGAGTGGTGGGTTCTGTCAAATGCCTGTTTGTGTTTGTTTTATGTCTACTTTCAGAAAGAGGTGGCACTTGTGAGATAAAAATTCCAGAGGCCATCTGAAAATTCAGAGTGAGAAATCCAGTAACACTGGTGCTGAATCCCCCGGCTGTCTGTGCACTGAAAATCAACCAAAACGGTGGCCGGGGGAACCCAGCGCTCCACCTCGCCAAATCATTCTAAAATGAAATGAGTTGATGTCTTCACAATTGATGAGGATGTGTGCGTGTAATTTACCGTATGCCTTTCACGGGCCTGGCATTGTGCTTAGCAGTCGTTAAATGACCTCACTTCATCCTCAGAACAACGTACGGTATTACCCCAGGGATGGAGCCCATGTGACAGATGAGGACATGGAGGCTCACAGTGTGCCACACTTGCCGGGAACACTCAGCTTGGTGGTGGCAGGGGGAGGCTTGAGTTGGGCCTCTGAAGCCCATACTGTCTATAGCTCCACTATATAAAAACCTGTATTTTTATAACTAGTGTGCACCCTACTTTAGTACAAGTATTTGGGGGTAGCTACAGAGGAGGGTATAGCAGAAAAGGTCACTAGTTGTTATTAAGGACACAATTAAAAACAAATCTTTTGACTTAAACCTAGCAGCTTCCACAGGCCGGCATGCACAGCCCTTTCCCCATGAACTGGTGTCCAGCCTGGGCTGGGACGTTCTCCTCTGGCTGAACACCGGCCCAGGGTCTGCCTCTGCAGGCCCAGTTTCTCCTGGGCACTGGAATCCTTTCTGTTCTGAAGTCCAGGTTCTCCCCAGTCTTTAATTTCTGTGATATGATTTTGAGGTCTGGATTGCACTGCTTGTGCTTCCAGCCCTGACCTGCTGAGGGACCTCGGGCCTGTGCCCCTGACCCTCTGCCTTTCTCTAGGTCGTGTCAGCAAGTGAGAGCTGTGTCTGCTCCGTAGTGCTCTGGCTATCAGTGCTGGAGGGCACGGCCTGGACAGTCCCCCCCAGACAGCCTGCCCAGCCCACATGGCAGGGTCTGGTCTCCCTCCCGTGCCCCTGCTCTCGGCTCTCTGCCCCCATCGGAAGAACACAGCCTCTCCACACCCTGCGCACGGCTCCTTAGATTCTCTGCTGAGGGAGTCCATGAATGTAATAAAAACTGAAAAAGCAGCAAGAAATCTCCTTACCGTGCCCGTCCCGCTCATCTGCTCCAAGTCAGCTCGTCCTCAAGACTGATCACCCACTGCGGGGCACGGTGGCGCCCTTCTAGTCTGGAGGCAAGGCCAGCAGTGCCAGCGAGGACCAGCCCGGTCCAGATTCTGACTCCAAGGTTTCTCCCGCCTGTGCTGCTTGTTCTTCCCTTGGTCCCTGCATCCTCCCTCTCACTCTTGGCATCCTCTGCTCACCACGCACGGGCAATCAGGCACTGAAGGCACCTTTTTTTTTTTTTTTTTTTGAGACAGAGTCTTACTCTGTCGCCCAGGCTGGAGTGCAGTGGTGTGATCTTGGCTCACCACAACCTCCGCCTCCTGGGTTCAAGCGATTCTCCTGTCTCAGCCTCCCAAGTAGCTGGGATTACAGGCGCCTGTCACCATGCCTGGCTAATTTTTGTGTTTTTAGTAGATACGGGGTTTTGCCATGTTGACCAGCCTGGTTTTGAATTCCCGACCTCAGGTGATCCGCCTGCCTCGGCCTCCCGAAGTGCTGGGATGACAGGCGTGAGCCACCGTGCCCAGCCCAAAGGCACTTGAAAGGGAAACAGAATCCAGCCAGGCTTGTGAAGGCCACGGCACTCAGTGACAGTGCCTCCCATGGGCTCACGCTCAAGGCCTGTGGGAGGGCAAGTGTACTGGGGAGGGAGGGGCAGGGCCACAGGGGCCAGGTAGTCAGGGACTACCACAGTAGTCAGGGCCTCAGTTCCCCAACCTGTCACGTGGGGGCAGGCCCAGGGCGCCAGGCTTTCCGTTTTTCCAGTGAAGGCAGGGAGCCCCATTTTTCTACGAACCTTCTGAATTTCTAAATGAAGAAAACGAATTTCAAAAAAAATTTCAACATGGTATGAGGCAAACCAAGTATCACTGCAGACATATTCAGTCCTGAAGCTACCAGTGTGCAGCGTCCGGCTTCGGCGATTTGAATCCCCGGGTTCCATAACCACAGATCTCTTTGTAAGCTTAATCATCAACTGACCAGACTTCCCACAG